>NC_046221.1:114614570-114914570 GCF_009819885.2 Catharus ustulatus | reverse complement strand
ATGTCACATGAGTACAAGAGATGATAACCTTTTAGTTGAGTCAGGAGGCAGCAGGAAGATGCTTGCAGATCCACTCGTCATATATATCTTTGATCACAAAGTAAGTCCCTAAATAGATTGTCGTAAGTTCACATCAGCTGACGACCTGCTTCTGACACATTTAGAATAAGAGTGAATTAGTGGAAAAGCAAATCAGTGTGGATTTAAAAGATACAGTAATTTCATGAATACAAGCCGCACCAATTCGACCAAAATTTTGGTGGAAACCCGCAAGTGCGGCCAATATTCCGGGGCGGCTAATACATTAACAAAATTCTAAAAGCTGCCAACACGGAAGTGAGAGCCCGTGGCAGCCCCAAGCCAAGCTGGAGCCCGCCCGGCCCCGGCACATGTGGGAAAGCCTGGCAGAGGCAGGGCCAGCAGTGTGGGGGCGGGCGGCAGAGCCTGAGCCAGCAGGGCGGGGCACGGGGGCGGCAGAGCCCGGGCCAGCAGGGCGGGGGAGCCCGGGAGAACTGGGGCTAGCAGTGCAGGGGAGCATGGCAGAAGCAGGAAGGCCGGCGGGTGGGGCTGCCTGGCAGCGGGGGAAGCCCAGCAGAATCGGGGCCAGCAGCGTGGGGGAGCCCGGCGGTGCGGGGGCCTGCAGTGCCGGTCAGGGTGAGGAAACGCGGCGGCGGTGCAGACGGGAGGGGGCGGCCGGCGAGCCTGGCAGCGGTGGCGGCAGCCCTGCCAGCAGGGCTAGTGAATGCGGTGCGAGCGGAAGCGGCGACCGCGAAAGCGGCGCGAGCGAGGCGCGGCGCGAGCGAACACGGTGCGAGCGAAAGCGGCGCGAGCGAGGCGCGGCGCGAGCGAACACGGCGCGAGCGAACGCGGCGCAAGTGAATGCGGCGTGGCGCGAGCGAGGCGCGGCGCGGGGCGAGCGAGGCGCGGCGCGAGCGAAAGCGGCGCGAGCGAGGCGCAGCACGAGTGAACGCGGCGCGAGCGAAAGCGGCGCGAGCGAAAGCGGCGCGCGCGAACGCGGTGCGGGGCGAGCGAGGCGCGGCGCGGGGCGAGTGAGGCGCGGCGCGAGCGAACGCGGCGCGGGGCGAGCGGCAAGCCCGGCGGCGGCGGCGGTGGCCGCCCGCCGGCCGGGCGAGCGAACGCGGCAGCGGGGCGGTGCTGATGGGAGAGGGGGGCCAGCGAGCCCAGCGGCGGCGGCAGCGCCACCCGGCCAACCCCGCCGAGCCGTGGCGCTGAGCTGGGCCACCCGGCCCCGTCGGCAACCATGAGCGGGCCGAGCCTGCCTGGCCCCGCCCCGAGCCAGTAAAGCCCGCTATGCCGCGATCCTCTTACTAATTGGCCAATTTGTGAAAGCTGAGCACGGATTCTCGCGACGAACGAAAGTGCGGCTAATATTCGGGGTGTGGCTTATCTATTGACAAAGACAGCAACATTGTCGAGGCACCGGGGGTTCGGCTTATAATCCGTGCGGCTTGTATTCGTGAAACTACTGTACTTTCTCAACAGGTTTGATAACCAATATTGCCAGTAACAGTATCATATGAAGGTGAATTCTAAATTGTGCATCACAGACTGAAATGGCAAAGTAAACTTGGGATGTGTTTTGTTATGACATTTGTTTGCAAGAGAAACACAACCAATATTTGATGATAGGTGAACAGTATTAAGATGATTTAATAAAAGAAAGAGCACCAAAAAAGAGACTAGAGAAACATTTCCCTGGGGAGATCAGGATTGTCTGATAAGAAAGATGAGAGGTAGAATATTCTTTTTAAAGCACCCATACATGGTGAGATTTATAGTGTCCAATGAAAGAAAGGAGTGATGCTGTATTGACTATTTTTCTAGCTCATGGCAGGGTCAGCTAAAGCTAAGTTAGTTATCCAGAGTGATATTTGTCTAAACAGTGTAATAGATACTTTGCATTATTCTTTAACTTTCTTTCTGAGAAAATAGCTATTTTTGTCCTAGTTTTTTTATCCCATCTTTTGTTTTGCTTGAGTTTTTTTTTCCCCTGAACTGCAACTGGAATCTATCTTGTTGTGCTATAAGCATGTACCTTATTATTCTACACAAAGTAGAACTTAAATAAGGTATAATTTATTCCTTTCATCTTTACATGCCTGACTACCTTTCTACTACAACCTCCCAAGCAAATAATTCAAAACTTTTTTCACTCTTTTCTTACAAGTAATATTCTAAACATCTGATGATTATTTTCTTCCTGAAATTTACCCTGGAAGCTAAAAACAAAAAAAAAGTTTTTATTGTTCTAGCATGACCCACTAAAAAGATTGAGAAATAAATTTGTAATTTTTACAAATGACAGTTGTGTATGCATTCAGGGTTTACACATTCACCACTGCTAATTCCAATTCAGTCTGTGGTCTCCTCCTCTGTCCAAGTCCTCCTCTGGACACTGGCTGCATACACCACACCATTCACTATTCTTTACTCCTGCAACTCATTATTTTACTACTAAAACAAACTTTTTAGTTAATTTTTGTGAATTCTTGGGGTCATGTATACATCTATTCTTTTTCTCTGCATTGTTTGATACCCCACTCACCTTGGTATCAATAGTAAATCTTGTAAGCACTATCCTATGCCATGGCATTCCAAGCATCATTGGGACAGGACACCCTGTTGATCATTCAACACCAATAATTCAATGAATTTCAATTTCAAAGAGAACTACAGAGAACACATAGTATCCATACAATCTGAACAGAATTACACAGTTGCTGTGAAATTCTATTCAAAAATATACCAACATTGTAGAATTTTAGCTAAATCAAATTTCCTTGGTTTATTATAGTGTCTGAAAAATTTTCCATTTTCTGTGAAATAAAAAAAAAAAATCACATAAATTGTTTCTTCACTCCAAATGTGTCTCTTAACCTGTGATAAAAATAAATTAGGGTGGTTTGAAGTGGTTTTTTTTCCCTTTCTTTCTCTACAAATACATGTTGTCTTTTACTCCACTTCTTGTTGTGTTCAAATCTTTGCCTAGCCAAGACTTTTTGGGTTTGGGATTACTTTTGCTTGGGTGTTTATTTGTGGTTTTGTTTTTTGTTTTTTGGGGTTTTTATATCTTTTTTTGAGGGAGTAGCTTTTTTGGTTGGTTTTGTTTTTTTCATTTTCTTGTTTAAAGAGAAATTAAGGGCAGTCTGACTGTTCTGCAAATTCATGATTCTTTCATCTCATTTGGAGAACAACGTGTGCCAAATTCTGACAACTTACATTATACTCCAATTCTTACTATCAGTTCTCCATATTAACTGAATATATCTCAAGGACTACAGTCTTAAAAGGAAACATGCCATGCAAACATTTTCATGATTACTCATACAGGTATGATTATGTTTTCATATTTTCTTTTTTTTTCTCCCTTCTGGAATGTTTTTATGTGACAGGAAGGAAGTCCAATGGTTTTGAAGTTTTATTCCTTAAGCATGTGGATTAATTCTAATGATGCTTCAGTATTTAGTATTTTTCTAAAAAGACAAGATTATTTTAGAAAATAAAAATGGACTGAATATCAAATCAAAGAATCTTCATTAAAATTTTTATTTATTGTCTTAATTGCCAGATTAACCTTCTTTTACATAAGAAGTCAAAGTTCAACTTCCAAACTCTCGTCTTGAAATTATAGCACTATTATCTACCACATATTAAGTAAATTTGAGAAAGAAGTCATTTAATGATAATTGTGAAATGAAAAAACATTCCTCTGTAGTCAGAGAGGATGCTAAGAATTAAAAGAAAATTATTCCTTATGAAAATCAACTCCTGCTTACTATAAGCAAGTAATTAAAATTTTTAAAATCTAAATCAGGATATAATCTTATTTAGCATTTATTGTTTGGAGCTTTTAAGTAACAGGAGAAAATAACTGAAGAACTCCTTTGAGGAAAACACTAAGTCACGGAAAGAAAAATGGATTGTGTCAACTCCACCCACCAAATAATCACAATATATTCTCTTCTGAAAATAAATAGAGAGGGGGAAAAAAAAGAAAAACATTTCTGAGTTATAGTCTAGGGTAAAGTAGACTTCAGGTGGACAAATTGAGAGAGAATTTATCTTCACTGACAGTGTATTTATATGTTTGGTGTTTGGAAAGCAAGTGGTGCTGTATTAATTAAGTGGGATTAACTACCTGTCACAATTTTCAACAGCTTGATATTGTTCTGAGAGTCAGGGGGATTAGAAGCGACTGTGACTACAAACTACAAAATGTATCCTCTTATGTTTCAATTCCACATCGTCATCAGATTAGATCTCTGAGTAGGCAAAGATTTCAAATAAAAGGCCCACTGTTTCTTTCCAGCATTAAATAGCAATTGCAAAAAGGCCTTTTAGTTTTTCAATAATAAAAAGCAGTCACCTCACTTCACACCCGTGCATTGTAGTTACTCAATCTACACTATTAAACTGGCAAGATTTGACCACAATCTAAGAAAAACTGTTTACTAAAAGCCATTGTTCACTTTTATCATCACTTTTATTTTATTAGTATGTTGGAATTTCAGAAAACAATATACTGCAGCCATAGAGATAGATCTGTCTGACCTATACCTAAACTGGATTCAAAATTCACAACTGGAGCACGTCAAGTGATCTCTCTGAAGAATGTTGATGTCGTGCAGGCGACTTCTTTTTAATTCCTATGGGGTTGGTCTCAGGGGATTTCATCTGAAGCTTTAAATTTAGTCCTATGTGGGAGTTACCTGGTTAGATACTAGGTGCCCAGCAAAGCTACTCTAGCACTTGCCTCAGCAACTGGACAGAAGAAAGAAAATATAACAAAAGACTCACGAGCTAAGAACAGGGACAGATCACTCATTGATTACTGTCATGTGCAAAACAGATTCAGCTTGGGAAAAGTAATTGAATTTTATACCAACAAAAATCTGAGCAGGATAATGAGAAGTAAAAGAAATCTTAAGAACACCTTCCCTCCACTCCTCCCTCCTTCCCAGGCTCTACCTCCTCCTCCCACAGCAGCAGAGGGAGATGGGAACGGGGATTATGGTCAATTCATCTCATGTTTTTTTTGCTGCTGCTTCCTCCTCAGAGAAAGGAGTCCTTCCCCTGTACCAGTGTTGGGCCATCCAACAGGAGACAGTCCCCCATGGACTTGTCCAAGATGAGGCCCTCCCACAGGCTACAGTTCATCACAAACTGCTCCGGTGTGGGTTTTTCCCAGGGTGCAGTCCTTCAGGAGCAGGCTGCTCCAGTGTGGGTGCCCCATGATGTCACAAGCCCTGCCAGCAAACCTGCTCCAGGTTGGCTTCCTCTTTCCACGGGTCTGCAGGTGCCTGCCAGGAGCCTGCCCCAGCCTGGGCTTCCCACATGGTCACAGCCTTTTTCAGCCATCTACCTGCTCTGCCCTGGGTCTCTGCCACAGACTGAGGGTGGACCTCTACGGACTGCCATGGATCTGCACCACTGTGAGCTACCATAGACTTGGAAGGACAGACTACCCCACCATGGCCTTCACCAGGGACTACAAGGGAACCCCTACTCTGGAGCCTGGAGAGCCTCCTCCTCATTCTTCAATGACCTTGCTGTCTGCAGTGTTGTTTCTCTCACATATTCTCATTCCTCTCTCCTTTTTATTTATTTTTTTTTATTTGGTTTGGGTTGTTTTGTTTTTGTTTTGACTGGAAAGCCAGCTTTTTGCTTGATTAAAAAAAAACCCCAAAAAACAAAAAACAAACAACAAAACATTTCTTGACTGTAAAAAAAATGCAATTTGTGTTCAAAGGTAAGGGATAAATTCCAGTAACTGTAACAGTCTGGAATTTGCCAAATCTCAACCTGGAGAGGGAGTTCAGAGAAAGCAGTTCAGTCCAACCACTTAATTCTGAAGATGAAAGTCTATACACTGCATAAGAAATTGCATCTGTGGTCTAAAAACTTCCATCTTTTAATATTTTGGTCTAATTAATAGGGCTGAAAACAAATGAAGAAAACCAGCACAATCATTCTTCCTCAAAATCTGTGATGCAGCAGTTCAGATGAGGATAGTGGTGGTGATCTGTCTCCATAATGCAACATTTAGCTGAAGCCATTCAGTTCTTTTGTTAGTCAGTAGTGCTCTTGGGAGCACATTTCATCAGGAGATTTTCATTGTGTCTTGGATAGACCACAACAATGAAAAAAAGACCTCTGCATAGCATTCTTGAATTATATTCTCATGCTGTAGTGAGAACTTGAAAGCCAAACTATCCAGAACCTAGTGCACTGCGTCAGGGGAGTTATGCAAATATTTTCTTAATAGTTATGAGCCACACAGTTTTTGCAAATATTTGTTCAAATTTCAGTGTGACTTGGCCACGTACCTTCTCAGCTGTAACAACTTGTTTTAAGAAAATATTTGTGTGAACTTTGCAAATCAAAAGCCTGTTGTGCAGCTCAACTTCACACTTTTGTCTTGGCCAGCTCTGTAATTAAGAAATGTGGTGTTGCCTGGAACAAAGTTTGTTCCTATTCTTCAAATATTTCTGAAAAAACCCAACTGTTCTGGAAATGTTACTGACACAAAGGCAGGTAGTCTTTTAAGAATTCACATGAGGAAAAAGTGTGGTATCTCAGATGACTAGTTTTACGTTACATTAACCCTAACTGCCAGTATGCAAATTAGAATTACACATAATTTTACTGAAGTTAATTAAATTATAAATTACAATAGACTGAGACTTCCTTTTGTCTGGTGTTCATGAATCACCTAGCACAATACAGACCCCGCTTCATCCAACAACACTTGAATCCTCACAAATGGGTATTACGTGGCAGCACAAACATTTGAAACACTGATTCATTTTGGTTGCAAAATACATCCAAACCACGTGGAGTCTGGGTTCTTGGGACATTTTTCAAGCAGTTCCATGTATTTGGGTATTAACATAGGTAGCTGTTTGAGACAACTGAAGATATTCAGCACACCAACAAGACAGAACTGATTTGATGTATCCACTATGAATTAATTATCTGTTCAAATTCTCTCGTGATTTCTAAGAACCTACTGAATCAAGGGATTAGTTGATCAGTTTAATGGCCATTCATGTACATTACTCATCTCTTCAGAATAATGAGAAAGTGTAAAGATTAAATTTCTTCACTTTGTAAGTTTTTTGGATACAGGCTATGAATTTTACAAATACATTTTTCCATTTTCAGTCCTTCAGTAAATAGCTTGTGTCAAGAAATTTTTACTTATTATTCATTCATGAGCTGATCATTGAGAATATTCATTATTTAGGCTATACAATTTGTCCTGTAAATTACATGGTATTATTTGTATTTCCCAAGTAGGTGATTTATAAGTAACTTTATAAATAAAATTAATTTTATTTCCTTTATCAAATAAATTGTAAACTTTCCTTGTTATTCAAATCTATCATCCAAATAATAAAAACCTGCAAATTCCAATAAAATTGAAGATACCCTTTTTGCTGTTTTTTTTAAATTTAGAAATGTCAAAAATAAATCCTTGTAAATACAGCTGAATTACTGAATGGGAGAAATTACAAACAAAATAGTCTGAGGTGTTGTGAACTGTTTCTATAGAAGGAATAAAGTGGTTCTTGTACTGAGGTAAAACATTATAAGGGAGAAATACAGAATAATTTGAGTCAATCCTAAGATTTTTCAGGGCTATAATTGTGTTCACAAGATCAGATATATTTCTCTTCCTCTCTCTTACTTTGAGAAAAAATACACTTGTTTTTAAAGTGTGAAATATTTTTACCGAAGAAGAGAAGTGAAGCAAAGGGTTCCAAAGTAATTGGGGGGTGGAGAAATTAAAAAATCAGCAACAAAACCAAATTACTGTTTTCTTTTCAATGCTGCCTAGTCCATAAGCAGTAACAGGCAGTGTGCAGACCAGCATGGTGCAATCCAAATGTCACTGGTCCTGGGGATAGCAATGCCCCTGAAACAATGAGAGGAGGTGGCACAGCTGCAGCGTTTCTCTTAGACTTGCATTTTGCAGAGATATTTAGAGCAGGAGTGGCATCTGGGTCTTCCAGCTCAACTGCACAACACAGTAGGGGTTGGACAAAAAAAAAAAGAAATGGGAAGCACTGTACTTAGTTGGAGCTCCTCATCTGCCTGGCACTTAAATATCATTGAAAATGCCAAGAACCCATTTCTTTGAGCTTTCTTTAAATAACAAAAACAACAAAAACCCCTGACCATGAGCAAAATCACAAAGTTTTCATTTAATTCCTTTTCTAATAAAACAGACAATGAAATAACACAACAAATTTGCTCCAGGGATGTGCTTTATTGAAATCACCTTGGATGCAAAGGCAAGCTGCAGAATGAGCTGACTGCTCTACATCAGGAGTGAGCTGGAAGCCAAGGTCAGCAGGACAGTGTCCTCCCTGGCAAGGAGTGCAGCTCCACAGTGCCCAAACAAGAGAAGTGGGACAGGCATGATGACATTCACCAGGAACCTGCAAGGTGTGGCAGACTTAGCGTCAGGGTTTAAATGTGGTGCCTGGCCAAAAAGCAGAGGATGAACAGGCAGAGGTCCCAGATAAGTTCCTCACAGCTTTTTTTTACAATTTAGCTCTTTTGCCAGAAGTTTGGTCCAAGGTTGCAGAAACACATGCTAACTATTGACAGTGAAGGTTACAGGCAGGTCAGGGCATTCAGAGTTTGTCAGTGAACTGAGGACCCTGACAAGCACAACAATCCAGACATTTCCTTAGATCTCATTGGGATTTTGGTATTTATTTTTTAAATCAGGCATTAAGCTGACTGCTAAAGGAGATAGGTAAAATAATTCAATATTTCATTGCCTTGATGCAATCCCTGAAAGTTCTTTCAATGGAGATTCTTTTACTACAGTTTGGGTAGCAAATCTCTCCCAGGAGTTATGATCATGATGAATACTCTCCATGAAAATAGGTAGACACTGGGATGAGAGATGAGGAGAACATTGCTTGTCTCAGACTGCCCATATTACTCAAGCTACTGGAGTAAATGGCTTCTTTCCAAACCTAGGAATCAGCTCTGCTTATGCCTTCCTCTGCTCCCAGCCACACAGAGATTACTGAGTAATGAAGCTTGGTTTTCAGAGGATTAATCTTTCCCCTCACCAGTTTAATGCTTAGTTTTGGGAAGTACTGGTGGGCAATTATGTGGTTTCTTATAACAGCCAAATACTTTGCCATGGTTCTCTGCCTCTATCATTGAGTTCTGCAATTTGATTCCCTTATAGAGCAGAGTTACAAAATACTTTTTTTATTAGACAATACATTGGGTTGGGGAAATAAAAAATAAAACAAACAAGCATGAGTGATGCAATAAAACTACTCATGTTTTCTGTACTTCTGAATGTATTATTTCTTTTGTACCAGGAGCTGTGAAGATAAAGCTAACTAGCCACTAAACATTCAGAATTAATAACAAAAACTCTTGTTATTAAGTAATATTAAATTTCCGATAGAAACATTGATTAAAATCATGTTTGGTGATCAGAAAACTTATCATAAGTACTGACCAAAACAAAAATAAATACCCAAAACAAAAGGACAAAGGAAACCTCAACACTCAGTAAAGAGATTAAAGGATATTTGCATATTTTCCCCATTATTATCAATCTAAATTGGAGGTAATTGTATTAGAGGTCATTGTTGTAGAATAACAATGCCAAGGTTACTGTTTAAGTAATATACAGAACACTTTAAAATTATCTGAAGCAACAAAAGAGAGGCAAATTAAAATCATGATTGTAGGAGAGAGCAAACACAAAAGTCAAACTGAAGCAAATATTTCAGCCTAATGTGTTTAGTGAAGGTCACTCTAATTGGTATCAAAATGTTCCACAAATTTTGCTTTTAGAGTTGTTTTTTTTTCATTGGATACTGAAAAATAGTGACATTCCAGAGCCTACTGCTGAACCTCTGAGGAGCAAATCCAAATTACCTCCTGGCTGTCAGGAATTAGGGGTTATAGTTGCAAATGTGAGCAAGGCATATGGATGCAGGGATTTGTAGGTTCAGAACCTTATTTGAAGTTACAGGAACCTGCAGTTTAATGGTTTTAAGTCCCATGTTTGAAAGTATGAATGTCCCACAGGAGCTATTTCTTTCCGTCAAATATGTAGAATACTGGGGATAACTATTCTACCTCCTTGCTTAAGCTTAGGCACAAGTAGGTCATGAGAAAGAGATGACCTACAGGGAAACAACAGGGATGTGATCATTCTAGTTATCCAAACCCATGAGAGTTCCTTGCAGTCGTTAGGAAATATGCTTGGGAATGCACTCGGGATCCTCAGCCCAGAAATCCTGAAGTGAAAGCAGGGAGCAGCATGAGCTTTCTTTAGCTGAACAGAGTAAGAATAAATTCTGTCTAATAAAATATGACTGCTTTTTTCCTACCTAATAGTTACTGCAGTGCTCTTCTAGAGTATGAGATAAACCAGTTCAATTCTTTCCCTATCTGTCTTGCAACATGTCCATTTAACTTGAAAAATACTTTGGATAAGCAATTAGTACTGTCCTGAAAAGCAGGACCACAACAAAGATCTCTGCCACAAGACAGTGAACGTTCTGAGAACTAGACTGCTGTTTGCTCTCTTGTTAATTTATAAATGACAGTTTTGTCAAGATGAGTAGGAATTTGTTTTTCCCTCTAAAACACCTAAGTCCTTCTTTCCTTTGTGTCTGATGTCTCTTAATGAGAACCGAGCTGTTTCTGCAAAACTTACGAGATTAAAGAGTAGTGATTTTTGGGTTTTTGTGCACACACACAGTAGTGAATCCACAGTGCTCCTTGCAGCTGCAGTGTGGTGCTGCATTGGGATGATGAGACCTTCACTTTGCTCTCCCTTGGAAGAAAGCCCAGGCATGCAGGCAGGGGATGTACTTGTAGGGGAGCTCTGGTACAGGCGACTACAGCTTGGAGACGGAGAGACATGCTGCAGAATGCACTGATATTGTATTCAGAACACACAGCTTTTAGGTTTAAGCACTTTCTATACCTGCATTGCATAACTGAGCCTAAACAGGATATTAAAATAATTTAAAGGCCAGAGGACCTGAGAGCTTAGAATTCACATTTGATTTGAACTCTAATTCTTAGTCCATATGAATTATTTTTAAAGTGCCCTAGAATTTTTGGTGAGTTTTATTCAGGTTTTGTTTGGTTGCATTTTTTTTCTGTTGTTTCTTATTTAAATTTAGTCTTCTTCTTTGTGTTACCACAGATGATGTAACTCAGCACTAAGGTTACCTGTAAAAGCAAATGGAGCCAAAAGTATGAGAAAGTTTCAAAATAACAGGCTGTTAAGTATTTCAGACTAAACACACATAAAATATTTGCATAGATTGCAAGATGTTATGTGCTTAGAAGTCAAAGTAAAGAATCTGATTCCCATATCAAGCTGAAAGACAATTATGTTTTCAGTAAGCAGTGTCAGTTAAGTCTTCCTAACATATTGTTTTGAGATTTAGGCTTTTTTCCTCAGCTGAGGGCACTTTTAATAAGAAACTGGAATTAAATAATATTTTTAGACCATTTTAATAATATTTTTTGAAGTGAAGAGGAGTAGGAAACTTTTGAGATTACCAAAATAACATCTAGAACTATGAGAAGAGAATGATAGCAAAGGTAGGATAGAATATTCTCAGTATCAGTGATTCAGACATTAGAGACCACAATTTAAATGCAGAGAGCGAGAAAGCACACAAAAAGTTCAAGCAGAGAATTTCACTTATTGCCGTTGCCAAGTGAAACCATCAAAGCAAATAGCTCAAATGAGTTTAAGAGAGAACTCCGCATGTCTGATCAAGAAGGAAATCAAAGGATATAGTTACTAAGCAAGAAAATGGGTGTGAGATAAACTTAAATGGAACAGTTTATTGAATCAGGTGTCCTTTTCTCTCTTGCAGTGCCTCGTGTCCTTGTTTCCTAATCTGTCATAAAGAAGGATTGAAAATAGACATAAGGAAAAGCCTTACAAAGACTATAATTAAAACGTACTGCAAATGTTTTAATCTGACTGATTTGTTTTGATTTGGGTTTTTTTACATTAATTAGAGAGACTATAAAGGTTGTGAAAGCCATTTCATCAAAGACAAAGGCTTAAAGAACAGCCTAAGACAGTGAGATTCCTTCTTAATGAAAACTTGTTAAATATGTTAAATATATGAACCAAGAAAATTTTGAAATTGTGGATCTGAAGAAGGAAACTATATAGATTTGAAAGGTGGAACATAAAACCTGTACTTGGGAGAAATTGGCCTAAACCGTACAAATCAGAGAGTTAAATTTCTGTCAGAACTCAGTCTACCTGAAGAGTTACCAATCATTGGTTGCAATACTAGATACTGTACATCAGTGTGCTATTTTTAATTAGCATCACAATTTGCATCTCATAATTACCTTTCCTACTGTCTTCTGAGAGATTAAAGCACATCTATTAAGAAAACTTCAATGTATCACAGTTTCTAGATATAAATAATAAATAAATTTGCTCTGTGATATTGCCTGGCAATCTTTCCCGAAAATGGCAAAAGCATAAATATGCTTCATTAATCAAAAGGACTGGAGACATTTGAGTTTTAAGATGCTAGTGCTTAAAGAATATTTTGTACAAACAACCATTTTAATTATTTTCTTTCAAAAGTAAAACTGCAGTTTTATTTAATATCCTGATTACATGTTTCTTTAAAATGTTTGGATTGCTATAAGCTACAGTTCAGTGCTCACCCATAAAACCAACTTGTAAAACCTTGGAAGGATTTCAAAAAGGATAAGCTATGGCCATCAATGCTAAAATCAGTGTTTCTCATGTAACCAGGTGAAAGTGGGGTCTCTGAAGGGCTGAGGACTATGACTGGTTGTTTCTTAGGCTGGAGCTAACTGGGAGGCAGGATCTATCTTTAGTTCATCAGATAATTTACAATCTTTCACACCACCTACATTAGTCTTGCCGACCAGAGGTACAAGATAGGACATGAATGTACAGCAAGGGCCTGCAGGACTTGAGAAGATTTTCTGAATCATAAATTGCTTTTTGTGTCTCCTGTGTTTGAGTTTTAGCAATTGCAGGAATAAGAACACTGGACTCCATTGCTTCCTTGCTGAGGAGACTGTGTGTATATGTGCAGGGTACAGTTCTTTCCTGTTCTCAAAGTACTAACTTTCAGAATATTGTTCTTTACTATCTATTTAGTTATTTACTATCTAATTTAGAATATTCAGATAACTTGAACCTCAGGTTAACTTTGAACTTGGGATCAGATGGTATAATCAGGTTAACAGACTCATTATTTTTTTTTATTACAGTAATTTCACGAATACAAGCCGCACCGTTTTGACCAAAATTTTGCTCCCATACTGGAAATGCTGCAAATACTCAGGAGCGGCCAATATGTGAATAATTTTCTGACATTTTCAACCCCAGGAGTGCAAACCAAGTCAGTGCAAACTTCAAAGTCGAGCTCCTGCCAGTAAAACCCTGCATTTACGCGGTTGTTACAAATTGGTTACTCTGTTGTGCGGCGGGTGGAGCTGCTCCCTGCAGGCAGCACAGGGGGTGGGGAAGGTGGGGCAGCTCTCTCCTGTTGGCCCCACGGCTTGGGGGAAGCAGGGACAGCTCTCTCCTGCTTAGCCCTGCAGCTCGGGGGAAGCAGGGGCTCTCTCCTGCTTGGCCCCGCGGCTCGGGGGAAGGCGAGGCAGCTCTCTCCTGCTTGGCCCTGTGGCTCGGGGGGCTCCCGTCCCCGTGTGCTGCCACCGCAGGAGCAGGCAGGCTCCATCCCCACCTCCCATCGCTGCTGCGGGTGCCGGTGGACTCCGTGCCCCTCCTGCCACCGCGGGGCAGCGCCGAACTGGGCCACCCAGCCCTGTCGGCAGCCCTGAGCCCTCATGGCCCGAACCGAGCCAGTAAACCCCGCCCTGCTGCGGTTCTGTTACTATTTGGCAACTTTGTTGCACGTGGGTCCTCGCTGCGAACGACAGAGCGGCTTATACTCAGGTGCAGCTTATTTATGGACAAAAAACGAAATGTTTGCCAACACCCAGCGATGCGGCTTATACTCAGTGCGGCTTGTATTCGTGAATTTACTGTATTTTTTCCCTTCCCTTCCCTTCCCTTCCCTTCCCTTCCCTTCCCTTCCCTTCCCTTCCCTTCCCTTCCCTTCCCTTCCCTTCCCTTCCCTTCCCTTCCCTTCCCTTCCCTTCCCTTCCCTTCCCTTCCCTTCCCTTCCCTTCCCTTCCCTTCCCTTCCCTTCCCTTCCCTTCCCTTCCCTTCCCTTCCCTTCCCTTCCCTTCCCTTTTTTCCTCATAAGAGTATACCACTTTTAGAAGACATCCACTGCAGAAATCTTTTATCTTAGTGGTACAAAACTCAGCTGGTTATTTACCAGTATATTAGGTGTGGATTTTTCCCTGCTTTTATTCTTGGGATCAGAATACAGAAGTTAAAATAATAATAAGTTTTTTGAAAGTTAGGCTGAAGACTGAAGTGCTGATGTTAACTGCTCTACCTTGAGACAACATTTAATGTATATTATCAATTCCAGCTAATTTTATTTTTCAGTCTTACTGGACATTCAGAGAAATATGGGGGGTTTTTTGCATTTTATTTTTCTTTGGGACCCAAAAATTCTTCAAGGAAAGCAGAGGATTGGGTTTTCCCAACTCCATCCCCAATCCACTTTATTGAAATCCTCAGTATTGATACTGGAAGACCTTACTCTTAAAAAGCAGCTGTGGTGAACTTGAAGAAAATAAAGTAAGTCTGACTGATAAGTTAGTGGCTTTCTGTTTTATCTTTGTCAGAATTAGTGTCTGCAGACAGGTTGGATTTTTATGGCATGTTTTTTCTCTAACAGAGAAATAGAAGCAACTCTAGCACATGGACACACTGTGGTGAATCATACTACGGTAATTTAAGCCAGTAACTTACAGTGCATGCAAAAGAGGAGAAGAAAAGCGTACTTGAAGCACTCCAGTCACTGTCTAGTGTCATCACTTCAGCTGCCAGCAATGGTAGTTTGTGCTGCTATGCCAGAATGAAGCAGATGAAAGATGCCCACAGACTCCCTTTTGCCAGCTCTGCTATCAGGGTTAAACCTCCAGGAAGCGCACGAGGCAGGCAGCAGAGCAGTGGTAATAGCATAAGTAGCTGCAGAGATCTGCTTTGCTGAGCATGAGTAAGCCTTTAGCTCATAGCCAGGCTGTGCATTTTTGCTGTTGGAAGCATGAAACTCTGTGTGCAATACCTGATGAGTGGAGAGCAGAAACATGTAATTTTTAATTACCTTCTTGGTGGGAGAGTAGAATGAGACCACAGCTTTTGCTTATTTTCATTTTAGATTTGACGTAGGTTGGAAACTATGCTTCTATACCTACTCCAAATGAGTGATATACTAATTCCCTGTACTGCCTAAAAGTCCTCCAACTCATCCAATTTTTTGTAAATCTGTCTTTTGTAAATTTAATTTATGTCATGAGAACCCTTGAATTTCACAGACTTTTAATAAAAGGGTAGCAAATTATCCGCACTTAAATATCAACCAGAGAGAAATAATGGCTTATATCTAACCAGACACTTTATCACAAAGTAAAATATATATCTATTTTTGTCAGTGAATAGACTAATTTTCACCTTCTTTTTCCCCCCAAAAATAGACTTTATTTTAAATGCAAAATTCAATTGTACACAAATATATGAGAGTTTACTTTGCACTCTACCTGGAAGACTCAAATTTCTTTCATTTCTTTAAGGGTTTCCCTTTACGTTTAAAACATAGACCTTTCTCTTTTCATCTGTTTTGTTTCATAACTCCCTTCTCTTTGTGTGTCTGTCTCAAAGACGTGATGTAAATAAACAGTTTCACTTAGGGGCAGTGAGCAGAGATATGCAAGCAGATCTGTTCTGTGAACTGTCATTATGTGGCTTTATGATGTTACACCTTCAGCCAAAAGAGGCTAGTTGAAGTCATATTGAGTTCCTAACACTGATGCCAGAAAATGACAATAACATTAAGGAAAAATACTTTGTCACTTTATACTGCAAATGCATATGATATCCCCAGAGAAAAGGTCAGTTTTCAATTCATTGTTCTTCCAAGCTCATATTATTTTGTTACTGTTGATAACACTCTAAAGGTGTTTTGAATCCTTGTGGATGTGATTTTCTTTGACAACACTTTCAAAGCTCAGACAAGGTGATTCAATTAAAGTAAGATCTGAAGCTGTCAGTATAGGAAGAATTTGAATAGTCTTTTTATACACTTAATTGTACATCTGAAGCACACAATGAAACAGACTGAAAAAGAAAAAAACAAAAAAAAAATAAAAGAAGAATCTTTCTTTCTATAATACAATTGTTTTGCTTAGAAGAAAGTTCTGCATAGGTCTATGAGATTCAGTACATCCAAGAAAAAGTAGCAACAAGGCAAATATTCTGTTCAGGTTTAGTCATTTGGTGTGCTTTTATACCCAGCAGTAAAGAATTCTCTTTCTTGCTCTCTAAATGTTGTTGTAGAAATTTGAAATCATCTATAACCATGAGATCTGCAAAGTTATATCTTTAACTATCTCACCTGTTTTTACATTATCACTACACAGTGCATGATTGAACAAAAGAAAGAAGATGAAAGAACAAAGTGAATATATAGCTTTCCAAATGTATTGAAAATACTCTCTCTCTTACCTCCCACTGTTATTCAAGTTGTGGGATACTACACATCCCACTTGAGCATCCGTGGGACAACGGATAAAGTCGAAATGATGAGAAATACTTCTGAAAAACATAGGAACATGACAGAGCATCTACAGACTCCAGGCTGTCCAATATCAGTCTTCTGTTTTCATCAGCAGGTGGTGTGGCACATTTGTAAAATGCTACAGTGGCACTAAGGACCCAAGAACTGCAGGTTTGGTTTGGGATCATTGCTTGAGACAGGCTAACGTCTTGCAGCGGACACTCCTCAGTAGCTGCAGGGTGCTACACGAGCTCCTGGAGCATGGCTTCCAGTTCGTTTAAACAGAAAGGAATGCCACTCATACTTAAGTACATGGGATGTGAATCAAACCAGCTACAGGATTTTTCACATCCATATAGCTACTCCACATGAAAACACTGATGCCCTTTGTAAGTGCTGAGTGCTGTGAGGCAAGCTGATGAACCTTGTGGGATAATGTTTCCATCATTAGAATGGATGGGATAGGGGTGTACAGACTGGGTCACATCAAAGGCTCAATTAACCCAGTGAAAGGGACCACAGCAGTCATACTCTTCCATGGCAGAAAGAGAACCTTGCATTTCACTGCCTGCTGTTGATGTTTGTACAATAAATGTCTATTAATTGCCTCCTAGATGGCTGTAAATTCTTGGTGTTCACTGAATTTCATAGTTGGAGTGTTGGGTGAATTCATGACACCATTTTTATTTTAAACTTCTCATGTAGTGATCAATTCTTCTGAAGCTTCCTGGATAATGAATAGTCAACAGTAGTTCTTCCATGCATTCTCATGGTTGTTGTGCTGGTTTCAGCTGGGGTAGAGTTTATTTTCCTGACAGCGGCTAATATGAGGCAACATTTTGGATTTATGCTGAACACAGGATTGATAATACAGAGATGGGTTTGTTATTGCTGATCAATACAGAGCCAAGGGCTTTTCTGCTTTTTGCGCTGCCACACTGGCAAGGAAATTGAAGGTGGATGTTGGTGCATGTTGGGAGGAAACTCAACCGGGAAGGTAACCCCAATTGTCCAAAGGGATATTCCAGATCATATGACACCATGATCAGAATATAAGGTGAAAAAGAAGGAAAGGGGAAAGTTTGGAGTGATGGTGTTTGCCTTGCCAGGTAAATGTTATGTGTGATGGTGCCCTGGAGATGGCTGAACATCTGCCTGCCCATGGGATGCAGTGAATTCCTTGTTTTGTTTTGCTTCCATGCACTGCTTTTGTTTTCCCTATCAAACTGTCTTTATCTTGACTCCAAGTTCTGTATTTTTTACCCTTCCAATTCTCTCCCTGATCTACTGGTAGTGGAGTGATGTGTGGGGCTTGGTGGGTTAAACCATGACAATTGTATGGATGCCTACCATGTTCCCTTTCATCTGTCTTTCAAATTAAAGTATCCTAGTCTGTTCAGTAGCCTCTTCTTGTACAAAAGCCAATCTGTAATACTGATTTACTTTCACTTTTGACATGCTTCTCTAAACACTTTTTGATACTGTCTCCTTCTTGAACTAGGGAAATGGGACCTGCTCTTAACACTGAAAATGCATGACGACTTACACTTTCTAGTTTGCCCTTTGCTATTCTGTAGGAATTCCTAACATTCTGTGTGCTTCTTTAACTACAATCACTCATTCAGGCAATGCTTTCACAAAACTGTTTTTTAAAAGTCATACACTTTCTTCTTGAATATTAAAAGCTTTGTCAGATCCTTTTACGGTATATGTCAGGTTAGAATTGTTTTTCTACATGGTCAGGTTTCTATATTTAATAAAATTGAAGTTCATCAGCCGTTTTTCCACCCAAGTATTCTGTTCAGTGTAACAAAATGCTTGACAATCATTTCCAGTTTTCAATGCCCTGAAGAGTTAGTACCAGTAAGTACAGCACTTGTTTATGCCCCCTTAACCTCACAAGTCAGAACTTGACTTGAGCCTTGCTCGAAGAAGATATTGCATAAATGTGTGTTTCTGAAGAGATTTCAGTGAACCCAGTGTTAATTATTCCCACTGTTATTTCATAAATTTCCTAAAACAGGTTTAAATGTTAGTTGTATAATTTCTCTACACATCCTTTAGTTAAGATGGGATGGAACAGTGAGAGCACAAAATTCTTTCTCTAGAACAGCTTTTCCTTTGTAAGTTATAATCCCTATATAACTATCCTTTCAAGACAAAAACTTCCAGTAGTCTTGGACTTTTGTTCAGAGATCTTTTTTTTTTTTCACATACAATTTCTGACATGGAAAGAAAATTACAAGCTCAGCCACTTTTACTGCATTTTGTCATTGTTATTGCTTCCAGACCAGCTTCTACTGAGTGAGAAATTAGAAGGGCAGATTCGCAGAAATAGCTGCACAAATCAGAGACCTTCAACTCTGACAGTTCTAGGGGATGAACTTAATGCACATTGAACTACATCATTAAATGCTGTAAATGGGCATGTCTCCATTAAAAGACAAGGAGACACGTCTCTGACACCATAAGACTGTCTGACTCATGTTGATGACATGTCAAATGTCACAGGACTCAGTCAGAAAATAGGTTCTCTTGAATATGTGTGATAGAATATGGTAACTAAAAATGTAAATTAATTTAAAAATTGTTTGAGGAAATGTCAGTTTCTAGTTGCTTGTGAGGCAGTTGTCAACTCTGAGTCATAAATTAGTAAAAAATAGAAACAAATTTTCATAGGTACATTTTTCTTTTTTGCTGACACTAGCTACGTGGAATGCCAAAATGCGTGGATTGTGTTTGGCTCCTCAGAAAGGACATAGAGTTAATAATCCAGGGCATCATGACAGCTTGATTCTCAGGGCTCTCAGAATACTTTAGATGATGAATACCTACAAATATCCATCACTCTACACTACTGAAAGTTAAGTGTTCAGTAACAGAAAAGGTTGCTGTTAGACTCCATGAAAAGATTAGGTATTCTCATTAAAACTGGTCTGACTATGAGTGGCATATCAAGTGGAAAGAGGTTACATTAATTTAGCAGGCTCTTAATCTGCCAAAAAAAAGCAACCCAAAAAACCCCTATTTTTGGAAAATGTAATTCCTAATTTGAGGAGCTTTTTTGTTTGGTTATGTCTCATGTAATAAGCATGACCCTGCAACACAGTCCTGTGGTGCCATCTTGTAGAGCCTGCAGGAGGGCAACATAAAAATTAAAGAGATACTGCTGCCAATATTGTGTTCCAGGAATGGAAGAAAGTACCTGTAGTCCATGCATTTGTCCTCCTTTATAAGTGAGGTCTCTCCTGATTGCAGGTGGGTTGGCAAATTCACATTGCTAAAAGGGTAAGGAGGAGCTGTGACACTTTGCCTGCTGACAACAGGTACCAAGCAAGATTGCATTTGTTTGTCTGTTTCCAGGGATTTGTGTGGTTTAATTTTATGTATTTACTTATTTCTGTTGATTCTCAGTGCTTGCCTGCACATCTCTGCTGCTGATGTACCTGTGTTCTCTTTATGCCCATGATGTTCGAATTTACATTGTAGTTGACACATGTTTATTTTCACTGGGTGTCTGATACTCTGTCCTGGTTTGCTGCTAATTTGCATTGTTATTTTCTGTTATGTCTTTCTACCCATAGTACACTGTTCTCATAGATTTATCTAGACAAAACAATTTTCTTGGGCCTTTAAAAAAATAAAGTCCAATATTTCTTTTGGCGCTATTGTAATTTAATGCACGCCTCTGTTTTATATAATGCACCCTGGTGACTGGTGGAAAAATCCCTTTTGGCCTACTGTATACAACTTTTAAATTGTTAAAGAAGGTGAATGTGTCCTCCTGATGTAATTTGATTGAGTTATTTCTCTCTTTTAAAATTTTCTCATAAGGTAGTCTTCCCATTGTCTTAATCATTTTTATTGCTCATATGCCAAATTTGTATCAGAGCTGAGTGGTTTTGCTTGCAAAAAAACTGTTTACCTTCCCATTTCGGACATTATGCAGCTTGATTGCTTTAGTATTTTTCAT
Source organism: Catharus ustulatus (assembly GCF_009819885.2). Classification (NCBI taxonomy): domain Eukaryota; kingdom Metazoa; phylum Chordata; class Aves; order Passeriformes; family Turdidae; genus Catharus; species Catharus ustulatus. Next base: position 114,893,861 of record NC_046221.1, on the reverse strand, counting down.
TTTTTTCCCCACTATATTACATCTTCATCTCCCTTCTTCTTTGAAGTCAGGGATTAAGTCCTCCCTAATAGGCCCTTCTCAATTAAAAGTCTATATTGTGATTCTTCCCCCCTGTAATATGTGAAGTCATCCTTCTGAGAGTGAACTTCCTGCCTCTGACCCTTTTTGATTTATCTCTTTGGCCTCCTTGTCATTTGTAATACCCTACATTAAATAGGGCCTGAAGATTTTAATTAATGTGCTGTTTACTGCTTGATGCAATTCAGTAATAAAAAAAATTATGGTTAAGTTGTTAAGACTATTTTTGACAAAGGGCAAATATATTTCAACACTGATGTGAAAGACTGAAGCTCAGGAAAATGACTACACAGCAGGAATGCATTTTAGCTGAGCAAAATAAAGTAAGGGGTTTGCTTGTAAGCCTTTGTTTCTTTGTATACGGTGATGAAATTCAAACAAACAAAAAATGCAAGATCTATTGGCAATATAAATCAGAGGTAGAGCAGCATCATGCACTATCACCTCTTTTATCTCACAGAAATATGAGCTGAAGTAATGAAAGTAATGAACAGTGCAAATGTGAAATATTTATAGCGGCTTCTTGGAAACCTTGCAGCAGTGTCAGACTAGGGGTACAAAGCATCAAGCATTACTTGGTAGCTCAGAGAAACCTGGATGTCCATGTAGTGTTATTCCTTCTAGATTTGTCAGTAGCTAAATGTCAGTACCTACCATAGCAGTATCAGAACTTATTTTCCTTTTTTCTTGTCATTATGAATGTGTCTTTCTCTATCACCGTCAACCTGAAAAATCAGCGTCACCATAAACCATCTTATTTCCCAGACTCATCTGAGCATCATTCAGGTCATCACTTCTGCTCTCACTCCTGCCACTCTAAACCAAATATTTTTGCATCTGCAAACATAATGCAACATACACCAGTATTTTTTAATTTTTTTTTTTAATTATTATGTTGAGAATGTTGAGTTTGGAAAAAGTATATGTTTTTAGTTTTGGTTGATTTTGATTGTACTGAAATAAAAGCTTGCAACAGCGTAGAAAAAAGGGGGGAAATATGTTATTGTCCCAGATTTTTTTGTTTGTTTGTTTTCTTTTGTTTTGGAATTAATTTAAATTTTTATCTCCTTTTTTGCCACATTTGTACCTCTGCTGACAAATAAGATATAAATAATTTCTTCCTGGGCATTAAACCGTAGCAAAATGTAAGGCAGGTCAAGTCATGTTCTGGAAAACAAAAGAGTGTTCCAGCATTTTTTTGGGTTTCATGTTTTCATATTTAAATTATATATATTGTATTATTCCATATATAGAAAGATACACTGAATTTTATATATATATATATATATATACTGCATATTCTATTCTATTCTATTCTATTCTATTCTATTCTATTCTATTCTATTCTATTCTATTCTATTCTATTCTATTCTATTAGTATACATATATGCCAAACATTTTGTCATCATGTGTCTTTGGGCAGGATGCTCATTTGATGTAAATTGCTTTGGTTTCATCCTGGATCTGATGTCTCCAGAACAAAGGGGCTGAACAACATTGACCAGCAGATAATGCATTACACTGGTGCATTTCCTGACTGTTCTACAGAAAAATTTTTAAACTCTGCAAACAGCATCAGAGCCACAGCATCTGCTTGCTTGAAAAAAGGTTAGACAGGCAAAATACATTTAAACCACATACACAGAACAATAGCTTCTGTGTGATTTTTGATTTCTTTAAAGTTCAGAGCAGTCTCAAAGTTCAGGAAACCAGCCATGCCAATTTTATATTAGTTTCTTTTCTTTCTTGGGGCCAAAAAAAAGAGAAGGCAACCTCTGCCCCCTCCCCCCCACCTTCCTCCAGAAACACAAGTACAGTTCCCTACTCGTATATGGCTGCACTGAAACAAACACATTTTATAAAATGAAAGCCATTTTAAAGAATTCCCTGGAGGAGATAACAGACACACAAGGCAGCTATTACTTGTACTCACAATTGCATCAATCTTTGATCTTTATTGTTACGGTATTCTTTCTATTCTGGTACCATAAAAATGTTCCTTGTGGATTTTCTGTAAATAATATATGTGCCTACCCTAAAACTGCTTGGGAAAAAGACATGGTTGCAAATCAGTGCTGCAAATAAAAGCCAAGCATCCCCTTTATTTAATTTCATCCAGAAATGGCTGTGAAATTGCTACCTTGAGAGAGGAAAAAAATTAAGTTTTCACAATTTTCTACTTCCATGACAATCAGTAACATGCAGAATAGATTTTATGCCATTTCCAGTTCTTACTACAACTTTCATATTGAGAATTGGGACTAAAATATAATTTTAATTTGCAAATATGTCATATAAAATATTAGTGGCCTGTAATTTTTTGGAATTTCTGTTAAGATTTATTTTATCCTTTGATATATTTATCATTAATTTACCTAAAGCTTCTTGGAACTATAAATGAGGACAAAATAAGAATTCAGGGGGAGAGAAAGGTGTTCCTATTTAACTTAACTTACTTTAAAATCTGAAAAACATTCAGATCAACAAAAATATAGTGAACAATGGTAAAGAAGAAGAGGAAATTGTTACTGAGCAACCTACTTATAGCTTTCTGCCAAGCAGACACAGAACACATAGGATAATTGATGTTAGAAAAGACCTCCAAAATTATTGAGAAAGTGTAATACCAATCTTCTTTACATGTTATTACATTCAACTTATTTCATATGAATTTTAGGAATTATAAAAACAGATCATATGCATGCAAGAAGAATATTTTTCATAACTTTGTCCATCTACATGCCTTTCATATTATTCCTATAGATTGCTTTGTATATACAAATGTTTTAAAAGTCACAAATTATTTTGTTTATTTCTCATTATATTTGAATTTAATGATTCTTGGATAATTGCATCTTAGCATGCCACTTAGTTGTTCTTTATTCCTTGGATTATATAATGCACACGCACACACACATATAAATAAAAAAAGTTTAGAAAGAGGAAAGAGTGATAGTCTTCTGAATTTGAGCTGGGAACTTTCCATGTAAAATCTACCATGAAAAAGTATGGATGGAAAAACACTCATATACACTTCATTGTAACTTTCCCCCAGCTTCCAATAAGTTTGGAACACAAATAAAAATGATTACTTTAATATTCAGTCTACTACTGAATGTATAGGCTGCATGGAATATTATAGGGACTGTAATGCAAGCTGTGCTTTTGTTCACTTCTGGAGTTGTTTATCCCTTGCAAGTTCTTAGCAGTATGCTATCCTAAATATAAAATACCTTCAACCATGCAAACTGAAAATTCAGGTGTCAAATGAGAACAAGGTTTAATATTCATTTTCTTCTTTTCCACTTTCACTGAGAATATCAAGACAAAATGATGAGAGTAAATTACAGAAATTTTACTCTCCCTTTACTTCTCCAGCGTCATCTGATTCAGTGATATTTGACTTCATTGCAAGGAACATCAAATAGTTGCAAGTTGAGATGTGGTCCCATGCAGCAATAGGTAAGACAATATCTAAGTGAAAAAAATGGGAGGAAAAATAGCCTTTTAGTATGAAATATTCTGTTCTTGGGGTCTTTTGCATGCTACCCTAAGAACACCTCTTATAGTTCATTTAATATTGCATTTCTTGTGCATTAATAGAAGGTAATCAGTCTCTGGGGCCCTCAATATGCCTGTTTTATCACTATACAGCTGCTCCAGTAGGAGGTTCTTCATTTAGGAATGAAGAGTATGCCAGCATGCAGAGACATAATTTGGGCTTATCTAAGTCTCCAAACAATGATCCAGCTCCATAAAACTGGTTTGAACAGCACAGGTTCTAACTACTTTAATAAAGAAGGGGAGTATCTTCTAGCAAAACCCAAAGGGCTGCCAAACAGGGGACAGTCAAAGCAGCAGTGCTTGATCCACATTATTTTAAACATTTGTGGGAAGTGTGATTTTTTTTTCTTTTTACAACACTTTCCCCCTCTCTCACCGCACTGAAGTGAATACATCCCTCTTCTCAAACTGGAACCTTTTATTAGTTTTGGCTCATAACATCCTCTCTCTTCACTTTGATCTGTGTGGCCCAGACTCATTACCTAGTCATTAAAGTAAATAAACCTGAATTCCTCCCATATTCAGGGTGCAAATCTGCAGGATATTGCTGTAACATTAGGCATAATGGTGCAGGATTACTGCTGTAATATTTCAGTACTATGTTACAGAGCTGTCACATTCCACCTAACTGAAATGCACAACAAAAAAAGCAAGCAGCAGATCCAAAAAGTTCAAGTGTAAATGTTAGATGGAGTGGGGTTTTTCCCCCTTTAAGGGAATGAAACATGAAAAACTGAAGTGGTAGACTGAATGAAAATATAAAGTGCCCTATTTTACTTTTTGACTTAAGCATATGGAGAGATCATTAACTGAAAATATATAAGAAAAATATTTAAACTTAAATTACTATATTTTGTATATATTAACAGATATTGCACCATCAATACTCTGTCTATTATTTACAAAACATGATGTAGTCACGTTTTATTTTCAGTCAAGAGAAGTGGAAGACCCAATTTTGCTCGTGTATTTACTGATGAAATCTGTAACTGAGTTGAAGAACCTGCATAAGAATTGCAAACTGTGTCTATAGTAGTTACATTTCCAAAAATTGAAGGGTCATTAAAACCAGAGGGAAAATCGATTACCAAAAGAAAGAAAGAAAGAAAGAAAGAGTTAAAAAAAAAGTTGTGCATTATACTTGACATAAAAATTTCCAAATTTACCATATATCCCTCTATGATTGTCTAGATACCAATGTTTAAATATATCTAGAAGGGCATAAAAATACTTGTGCAAATTGATATAATAGTTACCTAAAAATGGATAGCAGTTTTATGTTATTTCAAAACTTCCATCCAGAGTATTTTTGGTCTTATTTTATCAATGATTTTCCACTTTAACTGCTCCTGTTCAATCTATATTGTGTTTTGCCTCAGAAATTCTACATATGACATGTCATATGACATAATGTTTCATAATGTTTGTTTTAGAACTGGATGCATCATCCTTCTAAGCCAACCTCCTTATAGACTGCACATCTAATACACACATTTTCCAAAGCTTGCCACAGGTGCAGTAGTAGTTACTCATGGTAGGCAGACTTGTAAGATAAAGCCTCAGACACTATGTGGGGAGATGCTGCTTCCCTGTAAGAGATTCCTGAGCAGTTCTTCCCTTTTATGTTTCAGCAATACTTCTGTATATCTTGTCATGCTAATAAAGTCTCTTTGAGTGCATTAGACACAATTGCATATAAAAAGCTGCAAAAGGACAGTAGAATAAAAACTTTACTTAGTTAACCTCATAACCAGGAGCTTGAAAATGCAATTTTTTGAAGCAGCAGGAAACAGTACACTCTCCAGAAAAAGACAGGTGACATTCAGATTCAGAGTTATTTACTGGTAGTCAGAATGCATATTTTCTTTGGATGAGGACAAGCTCATAGTCCTACCCTCTGGCTCCTTGTAATGTAACTCCAGTAAAATACTGCAAAGAAACCAGGAGAAATGGTCATCCTATAATTCCATATATTGTGTTCTTGTGTGTATACATATGTATACACACATACAAAAACTAGAGTGATGTAAAACAATGCAAAAAATCCAGGAGAAAATAATTTTCAAAAAGGTTGTGAGAGAACAGTTTTAAGGAAAAGAAGGTAAGGTAGGGGGGAAAAAAGAGAAGTAGAAATTCCATGAAAAGACTAATTCCATAGTGGATTGAAAAAATTCAGCTGTAATTGCTAAAATTATTTGGTTGATAGGAAAGGAAAGTAGTGAGAAAGTGGTGAGATACTAATATTTTCTATTCTAACTTATTCTAATATTAGAAACTGGTTTATAAAGACTTCTCTTTATTCTCACTTTAATTCTAAATATATTTTTCTGAGCCTAGAGAAATTTGAAAAAATGTGATCTACTTTGGCAAAAAATAGCAAGCTATTTAAAAGTTTTTTTCAACCACTTTTAAAATACATTTTGCAAGATATGAATACAATAGCTTAATAAAAAATCAAAAGCCAATAATCTTTCTCTTTTCAAGTAGTGTCACTCATACCTTTTAAAAAAAAGACAATCCTAATGATTGAGTTGGAAGTCAAAGATTCATGCAACTATAAAAACCCATAATAATATTAGCATTTTACCCACCAAAATGATGCTTAGATACAGTATCAGGACTTGATTATTCTTGATTATTTTGAAAAGAAAAAAAAATAATAGCATGACTGAGACAATTATATTGCATAGGTTTGCAGTTTTGAGAAACTGAAAATGTTTTTACTAAAATGTTTGGGGAAAATAGCTGTTCCCAGGTCTATTAGCTTGCTGCAGAGATCAGCTGCAAAACACACCTTGCTCTATGGTCAGTAAAGGATCTGACCTTAATCTTGCATTTTCATACAGCCAAAAGAAAGCTGCCTAGAAAAAAAAGTAGAGTACGTGCCTGCATTAACCTTTGAGAGCTGCATTGAGTGCTGCATCTATCCCTCTGAAAGGGATAAGTTTTTGTGGCAAAGTAATTTGGTTTCTAAGTTACTGTTGTTGCAATAGTGAGTGGAGTGGTGTGTAGTGGGCTGGAGAGGAGTGAAAGAGGCTTCTGCTGAAGGGGGCAGCTTCATCTGACTGCCTTGAGCACATCCATTGGGTGTCTGAGCTTGATGTTCCACTTTATCTTTGCTGAGCTTGTCAGGGAAGCATAGTCAGAGGCAAGAGACAAGTGTTTAGACTGCTTTTAGTCTTAATTTAATTTGATCCTGGTTTCAACCTGCAATGTGCAGTAATTTAATGTCTACTATATCACTGATAACTTCATGACATCCTAACCCCTCTCTAAAAGTTTTTATCCCACTCCTGTGTTTCAGAATGGACTACAAAGAGAGCCCTGCAATGTTTAGCCATTCTTTTAGTGTCATCTGAACAGCATCTAGCACAGCAACAAATACTGAAGTCAGACTAGAGTCTTCAAGCCCTTAATCATAAAATGATCTAATTTGAAAAAAAAACCCTGTTATACCAACTTGAAATTCATCATCAGTTAACTTGATTTCTGAGGTAACTACCCAATAAAAAGTTGACTGCTTACATACGCTAATTTTTGAAATCATAAATAGTACTTTGTCATTGTGGTTCAAACAATCACAAAAAACAAAGAGTCAACAAATGATCAACAAATCATTTTTCAAACTGAATTAAATAAAATCTTATATTTAAGAAATATTATAAAATAAAAGAAATTAAGAACTGTATATTTTCAAAGAGAATATAAAACATTAACAGAACTTCAATGTGACTAAATAAGAAATATTGACACCATTAGATGCCAATCAAAGAAATTAAGTGTCAACTTCAAATCATAAAATAATGAAAACATCAGAAATTTAGGAAGTGTTCTAAAGCCAGGAAATTCAATATTAACAGAACAGAATGATAAGTATAACAAACTACACACAAAAGAGAAATTCTAGCAAATATCTAAGACTGGGTTCTCCTGGAAATTACATAACATACACTACAGGATTAGATATGTTAAACAATCCAGATTTAGCTGCGCTTGATGGGGAAAAATAATGGAAGATTTTTCACTAAGTTTGGCAAACAATTTGGAAGTGATTTCAAATATTGAAAGTTTTTCATACAGAAATTAATACTGCCTGTAGTATTCTGTAATATTATACAGCATCAGGAACATGAACCAATCATTAAATTCACCAATGTCAGACTTACAGTTTTCCTACCCACAAACGCCAAAAATGAACAAAACAACTCAATGAGACTTTTTCCCCTTTATTCTAAAAAAAAAAAACCCCAAACCAAAACAAAAAAAACAAAAAAATCCCCAGGGAAATGCCAATATTAACTTCTTAACTTTTTGCAAGCTTTAGTAGATGTCATTCAATATAGTTCTCTCCCTTTCTGACATTGGAGATGCACACTGCTTTTCATAAGTCATTTGTACCTTTTTCATATCGAGTCAACTGCCCTAATTTCTTCCTACTTAAACTGGCATCTCTAAATCCTTAGTACACCCTTTGAGTCAAGATCTGTTTGGAAAGAATAAAGTCCAATATCCTAGTGAGAGCAAAGCCTGTTGTATTTTCCTCTTAAAAGCTTCCCTTTGTGTCCCAAGGATCCCAAGTGATCCATACAAAAGTACATTATCTCTTGTCAGTATTTTATCTCCTAGTGTTTCCTTTTAAAAGCCTTTGATTTAACTCTGTGCATTCAGGCTCAACAAGATCATACAGAAAAGTGTAGGTCAAATAGGATTTATAATAGCAATGCAGATTGCAGGGGTTAATTAAATTTTAGTCTATGTATGTCCAAACAGCCTTCTTCTGAAATTGTTGTATGTCTAGAACCTTTTCACCCTATGAGTGAGTCTTTTCTGGGTTATATTGCTATGAATCAAGGCTCATTCTTCTAAAATCTCTGGAAATACTCTGACTTAAAGCAATATAAACTTAGGGTACTGGAAATGCAAATTTCTTCTCTGATGTCTGGCTAACTGTGACCATAACAAGGATAAAAAGTATGCAGAAACACATTAATTTGATCTTCCAAGGTAGCTTGCAGAGTTAAAAGAAGTGTAACTGAAAAACAAGACACTTTTTTCAAATAGCTTATACATTCCTTCTCTGAAGCCATCAGCAAGCCTGTCTTACAGCAAAAATTGGACTGGTTTAGATCATAATAATAGAAGATGTATAAAAAATATTTTTGCCCTAATTTCACTGAGTAATTGTATATGTGAATAATACAGCATCTTATTAGAGAGGTTGCCTGCCGCAGTTCTGCTCAAGACTAATCCTTCTTTCAGGAAACCTCAGATATGAATAATTAGACACACTGCCTTTTTTTTTTTTTTTTTTCCTTCAAATGGACTGGCAGCAGAGACTCTAAGTCAGGTTTTGCAAGCCTTGTGTTTATGAAGGAATTAGTCACTGCACTATGACTCCTGTTATGTCACAGAGATGTGCAATGTGGGGTTACTCTCATTCTTTGTCTATCAACACTTAAAATTTACTCATGTGACTTCTAATAAACTTTTTAGACATGGCAAAGCCATAAGCTAAATTCAGTTTCATTTGTTTGGTCTGTGCAAGTGGATTGGATGAGCTGAGCGTTCCAGTCAAAATGCAGAAATAAAAGAGGGAACTGCAAATAGCAGCAGAGGTAGATGTTCCCATAAAAAAAGCACAAGGCCAGATTTACAATCCCATTGTGGTAAAAAGTAATTGGAATTAGAAGCTTAAACATTAAATAGAAAAGTCTCTTTTCACAGTGGACTTCTTAAGCTATGATTTCATTTTAGCTCCTTTGATTCTTTGTCACAGCTGAAAGCCCTTTGTCAGCATGGATAGGAAGAGGAGGTTGAGCCCCATCTAGAGCAAGGTGGCATCATTCTTATGGCATCCTCACCACCACTGAGAGCAACTGAAGTCTCCAACATACTCCAAGGGGAATTAAATTGAAGATGCTATTTCCAGAGTCCGTTTTTTTGTGTCACCCACATGCTTTCATTTAAAACAGGTGATTGTCCATTCTGCAGGGGACAGCTTGGCTAGTTCTTCCTAGAAAGCTCAGTGGTATCAAAGTTAATGTCTGGCAGCTTTGAAATGCCAGCCACCTGCATGGCTTCTGATTTTTTGTGCAAACTTCAGATGCAGATATACTTTTGACAAAAACTGCAATGGGTCTATCAAACAAAGATAGCAACAAAGCTAAATGATTTGAAATTTGGATCCCACTGTGGTATTATTACATTAAACTGAATTTGAAGAGTGCTGAGAGGATGGTAATGTAAGAGAACTAAAAATGAATAGAAAATAATACTGATTTTTTTACTTGCTTTTTATATATGTTAACATTATGGGGTTTGGTTACTGAAAGAGTATATCAGATAAAAGCTAGGTTGATTTTTTTGATTTTTTGGTTGGTTGGTTGTGGGGTTTGTTTTGTTTTGTTTGGTTTTGGTTTTTGTTGTTGTTTTGGGTTTTTTGTTGTTTTTTAGAGTTTTTTGTCATGGTAATGGAAGACAAATGGAAAAGGGGATGAAATTACCATTAGCTTACAGGGCTGTGACATTGGAGAGTATCTGTCTGAGGTAAGCAGATTAGCTGCTGAATGTGTAAGTTGCAAAAATAACTCAGAAGCCAAAAGTGAGAACAAATGAGCAAGCAAGTGATCTAATCTCTGTTGGAACACATCACCCATGTGATTTGCAGGGTCCCTTGGAAACAAAGAAGCAGATGAAGCAGGAGTAGCATTTGTGTTATCAGCAATAGAGAAAAATCAATAACAGATAAGGTCTGAGTGTCAGCAAAATAAAGGAACTTTCCATTCCTCTCTGAAACCCTGACACAATTGAAGCAGGGAAAGCCGGGGGTCTCATTACAGTAAGAGGTTCCCTGAACTGCCCGCACTTAATGTTTAGGTATTGTCATATGTAGCTTTAAGTCTGGTAGAATTTAACTATAATTCTAATTTTTTTTTTTAATGTAATAGCCTAAAAAATTAGTTTACATTTATATATCTCTTTTTTTTTTTGGAGAGAGAGCTGTAAATGTAAAGCATTTCCATCTGTGGAGCAAACCAGAGATAGGAGACACATTAGTCTTGTAGACCCTGAGAAACTATGGAATCCAGAAATAGGATTATTATCTAAGTGCTGCTGCAATATGAATTTCAGAGTGTAATTAATTGGATTTCACAATCTGCTAGAACCGTGGGCAGTTAGTGCCTTGAGCAGCAGCAAACCCTTCTCATGGACATGGAGCTCCCAAGCAGCACCAAGGAATCACATTTTGAGACCCAGGAAACTTCCAGTTTCAGTGAAACAGGAAGTACAAGTCAATCACAAATAAATCAATTTTTAAAATATTTTGAACTGGAAAAATGTCTCAGTGTAAGTCAGGTTATTTCAAGGAACAGAATCTGTTATTTTGCTTGGTCCTGGACACACTAGAGGCACTGTCAAATAAAGCCACTATTTTTGTTCTGTGCAGTGGACAAGCACTGCGTATTTGAACCCTGCACACAGTTGTTTTCTTCTATATTTTTTTCCTAAAAACCTAAAAGAAAATAACAGGCAGAGCAAAAGGCTTTAAAAAACTTACCACACATTTATCTTTCAGCAATATCCAGAGTCAGTACATTTTCCATGTAATTGGAACTGGAGATGTTTGTGGTAATAGATAAGGAAAATATTGACTTTCTAATTGTTTGTTGTTGTGGTTTTTTGCTTTTATGTGGAAGACTTGGAGGTCTACACTGTATTTCCAATTAATGTTGTCTTGTCAAGACTAACAGGCTCAGCTTTAAACCTGTGCATCCAGGAAGGATTACAACCACAAAATAGAGTTTGTTGTTTGTACAAGATACTGAAGAAGATTGGAAAGGTGAACTCAAGAAGGTAATAGTGAAACAGAAGCTGAAATTAGCTGAAGGTTATCCAGGCATAAAAAAAAAAAATCCCAAACCAGAAATTTAGTGAGTACTACATTTGTCTTAGCAAGAGTCAACATGGTATCAAGGCTGAGAGATGGAGCTACAACTAATGGTACAACCCAGGACAGATTACTACTAAACCTGAAATAAATCCTCTGTGAAGAGCCAGAGAACCTAGTACTGAAGAAACAAACTACTATCATATGGAATGATATGGAACAAAGAAAAGGGGTTTACAATTTTAGAGAGCATATGGTGTTAGAATAGTAGCTTACTAAACTTCACCACGCTGGAAGCTGCCATTTTGTTGACCCTGAAAAGGAGAAATATATTTAATCTCCTTTAGACAAAGTATATTTGTCTATAAAGTCCTTGTTAATTGTCCCTTGAAATCTGGCACTATCTTAACTGTTCTACTGTTTGGATTTTCAGAGAACTTGGAAACTCTTGCTATCTGTGTAATTGTTTTCAGTATTATGTATAAACAATGGTAAAAGATGAACACTGTAGGGTTTGAGGTTTTTTTGCAGAATTTACATTTCATATTGCACAGTGCATTAGCACTCAGGAGAAAAAAAATGTCCTTATGCAGTGGCACCTTCCAGAAATACTAGAGCATTGAACTCCACAATTGCCCTTTACTCAGACAGCCAGAAGAGCCATGATTTTTTAGCAGCTATTTTCTTATCTTTAGGACAAAGCTAAAACCATTTCAGGTGCCCTGTATCTGGTTTAGAATACCTTGTGATAACTGTCAGCTACAGAAAAGAAGAATAGTGGTTAGAATTTTCTCCTCTATTAACCAAGCTGAAAACAGTGCAGCTGAATTCTCCACCCCCACCCCATGACCAGCTTTTTGTGTCAGAAGTTGTCCCACTGTTTGTGTGCTCACACACAACCTCTGAGATGGAAACATGAGCTTGGTGCTTATTTTCTAATTAAACCTCTTTTATCCAGCTCAAAAGTTGCTTTCAGCACCTTTTTTGGCAGGCAACTTTAATTATTATCAATCATCGGCACAAATCCAAAATATAAAGTAAACTGGATTAAGATTGGAGTACTTAGAGTAGCTAGAATTAGGGCACACTATTACTTTCTAGAAACAAGATACAAATGTCAAGCACTACATAGGGGAAAAAAAAAGCAAATAGATCCCATAAAATATATACTCATAAGTATCCCCTTGAATGTATCCTTCATCTTCTGGTAAGGAGGCCAGGTTACATCACCCATTTGCAGTTTGTGTTGTAGTTTTCTTTTCTCTAAATTAGCAGATCACTTCCAAAGCTGGTTGTCAGCTATCTGTCCTTCTAAGTGTGAAAGTGGTATGAAAAGAAAGATTGGCAGTAGTGCTGAAGAAAATGTGCCCACATTTATTGCTAATGATGCTTTGATTATGAGGCTTTCACCACGATTATTATTGAGGCTCCAGGAACACCTGCAAACACAAAAGACAGCTCAAACATTTCCTAACCGCTTACACCTCAAATTCAATGACTTCAGGATAACTTCAGTGGATGTATTCATAAATGGTGAAAATCAGTTAAAAGCAACCAAGAAGTAAGACTGCAGTTGATAAAAATATTTTTTTTCTCTTTTACTTCCCCATCAGTTCATGACAGGTGCTTAATGTTAGAGGTCACAGTCACGTGAGATCATCTCTTGTTTCCTCGAAGCAATTTTTGTCCTTCATCACAAAGTGAGCGTTTGATGAAGCTTATAATAGCACAAGTAATATTCTGATGTTTGTTGATAAGAAAATTAAAAGAACGATACAATGACTTTTGCTAATCAAGAAACAGATGCACTGATACAGTTGTAAATCAAATTACCTCTCGACAAGCAAATGTAAAACGGTGAAACTTTATACAAATAGGTACTTAATGTGCGTACTCAGAATATCTGAGAGGTAAGCTGATACGTGTTTTTATTACAGTTATAGGAAATTAAAGGCACTTTTTGAGAAAAGGAAAAAACAAACCACAATGTGACATAATCCTACCCATAAAAAAAGTGGAAGAAAATAAGGCAGGATACTCTGAGTGTTTTATGCACTAGATTGTATCACTGCTTTACTGAAATTCGTGTTTCTAATCCTTTCTTTGTTTTTTGTTGCTATATTGGATGCATCGTCTCTGAATTCATATGCTTAAAAGGAAATGCAGGCATGAAATGTTGCATAGATAACATTTTAAAATTTAAATTACTAGTTACACTGAAGAGAAAGAAGTCCCCAAGGTTCAGCTGAGGTTGTGGTACCCAGTGTTGCTATGTCGGGCCCACCCATACCCTCATCTGATAGGTTATATTTTGCTGAGGGAAATAATTAGTATTATTGCAAAATTCTATAAACACATTTGTTTATGTTGTGATATAAATTGAAGGAAAAGGATACAAAAAATCACAGTTGCTTTTGCAAGCACCTGCCATGAAATAGATTTTTTTTTCTTTTTTTTTTTTTAGAGACAGAGCATGCTACTTAAACTTGGTAGAAGAGCTTTTTGATGGGTCATTAACCATACATTAGATGATATAGAAATGCGTATTACTTATGGTATTTTGAATCCCAAATATGAATCTCATACTCGACTACCTTTTACATACTTTTAAGGCTTAATTATCACACCTTCCTGAAGCATTTCCCCATGAAGAGCAAAAAGAAAAAATAAGTAAAAAATTATTTTGTGTAATTTACAGCTGTATTTAAAAAACACAAATGGAAGAAGAATGGAAAATAGTAAGATTATTGATACTGTTCATACACATAATTAGTCATATTTCAGAATGTTCAAAATATTAATACAGTACAAGCTCTCACTAAGGCAAGCCATGTGTTCTGTCTTCCAGACTGCAATTTACATTCAGGAACACTAGCAGAGGCTTGAGGAAGCAAGAGAAGGAACACAGTGATCTCCTCCTGGGTACATCCCACTGGTTAACCATTTGCCTGCTTTAGTACTTCCTGGACAAAATAATCACATGTGTTTCTGTGTGGGATTTACTGAGGTTGAGAAAGGAAATTTCTAATTGTTATCATAAGCTTAAATAGCTTTCCCTTCTTCCCTTTCCGGCCACAGGACAGCTGTATGTATTGTTTATGTAAAAATACATCTGGGATCAGAATGTCAGAGGATAAACTCAGTTAAGAAAGACAGCTGAAGATCGAGCATTAGGTATCTTCTAAGAATTTGGGTGGTTTCAGTTCATTGTCAGTAAACTTTTATGACATTGAGGTAGCCTAAAAAGAGAAGTGCAGATTCTGTTGTATAACAAATTTGTTCTTCCCCAGAAAGAGGCATTCTGCATTGAGAGGAGGCTGAATTCAAGGATCCTTGAGAAAAAAAAAACAAATTAAAGATATAATTTTGTATCCCAAACTACATTGCAATAGTGAGAGGTTAAAAAAAAAGAATAAAATAAAAAGTCTAAACAATATAGGTTCAGTTACTTGTACTGTTCTGTTAGGATATAACAAAACCTGGAGAAGTGGCTTAGATGTTACTCTGTAGAGAGTGAAATGTGTTTGTCCTTCTCTGTTATACATCAAATTTGCAAGCTGCTGGAGAGCAAATTCCAAGACAAGGCTTTCCAAAACTATCATTCAATATAAAAGTTCAAAAATCATAATTAGGAGAATTCCACATATATAAAGAAAGAAATTGAAATGGAAGTGTTTAGACAGCTTTTTGAGAGCATGAATTTTTATATCAGATACTTCTCTTGATACAATCTGATTTCAGAGTCAACACATTTCTAAGTGGCTTAAAATATTTTGCCCTTTCCATAAGCCTAAGAAGTCCCTGAAGTATTATGAAAATCTAAATTCTATTTCTTCTGACCAAATGTTTGAGGAACAGGAGGTGGGCAAAAGTCAAAATCCTCGATGTGACATTTATCTCTTGACACTTGTTTTGTGAACAGCTTTGGGAGCTAAATCCAGTTCTGAATATTTTATCTTTCCATTTTAGGATGAGTCAAACCAACACATTTAAATTTAGAATAGAAATAGTCTTAGATGAATAAAAATTCCCTATAGTCATTAATAGCTGACCAGCATAAGTTAGAGTGCAATTTTCCAGTAAAAATTCAGACTGGAGACCAAGATTCTATAGAAAAGATTTCCCTCTATGTATAAGGTCAGGATTTATGCCAGAGACATGAAAAGAATTTTAATTATAGAAGCCAAAAGCAAATAAAAGTCAATCTAATTTCAGATACTTCAGAAGGAAATTCTGTGAATCTAGCCTTCCTCTGAAGTGTAAAGTATTGTATCTGAATGTCTCAAAACCAATTACAAATATTCCATTTGAAAGAGTCGTAGGAACTGCTTGGATTTTTCTTATAGCTTTGTTAATATTTAGCCTGTTAGAAACCAATATGAATTTATTGTTAACTTCTATAGGAACACATCTTTCAATCACATATCATAAATCCTTGCCTTATCATGCTATGGTTTGAGTGGCTGTTTTGTTCCTGCCTTTGCACCAGCATTCAGGGGTTAACTCAGGTAAGCACCATGCACAACCATACAAAATAATTCAAATTGTGTATGATATTCCTCCACAGGTGCTAAATTACTATATTCACTTTTATTCAATTAAACATGGAAACTAAAACATTCCCTCTAACACATGCTGCTTATTGGCAATTTAGAATTATAGATGACAAAATGTTTCCAGGGAGCTTTCCTACATCCATTCTCTGAAATTTTCTGATCTAAAGCTCTTGTGATAGATTTATTCTATGTAGATCTGCTGGATGTGTGAATTTGACATAATTTTATAATCTCTTATATATTCTCTAAGAACTGATCTTTGTATTATATATGAACTGACCTTTGGTAGCCTTGTGTATCAAACTGACTTTACCCCCAGTGTGTCCGTGGGATGTCCACAACCTTGAGAGAAATCTACTTTAGCCTAGGAAATTCTCTCAAGCTGGGATGGCCGTGGTATGAGCTGCCCCAAACAAGAGAACCTCCATGACACCTTCAGCAGGGATAACTTTCTTCTTTGTACTGTCTGTGGTGCAAGTGGAAAATGCAGTTACTTGAGTCAGCTTGGGATAGCAATTGCAATGTAAAGTTTGGTTGTAAAACTCGCTAAAGGTGAAGAAGAGCTATGGCATTTTTTCTTCATTGTGTCTTATGGAAGTGATCATTTTTGTCACAATTATCTGATGCAAGCCTGACAGAGAATACCCTCAGTGATCTGGGGAGAAAGTCATAAAAGGCTTTTGCTTCATGCTGAATTTTATTCCCTGAGTTCTCAGCAAGCTTGTGTGAGATATATTGCTAATTTGAGAATGAGTATTCAAGGAACACTATAGAGGAGACAAAAAGTAGTTGGTAGGATGAATAGCAGTGGTAACTTCGAAATGACATGTGAGCAAGAGACAGATGTGTTCTGTATGGCTACAGTCTATCCATATATTCACTTGGAGAGTATGTTTTCCCTTTTATACTTTCTTTAAAGTTTAGGAAAGATTTGGGAAAGATAAAAAAAATTAAATCTCCATCCACATATTTTTTTACTCCAAGAACTTCCAAAGGACTTACCCTTTTGATCCTGCCTCATTCATCTCTCGATTCCTTCCAAGATGTTTGGTTCCTAAAACGATTTTACAAAACTTAGCCAATATAAGCAAAAAAAGCATAAATGGTAAAAAGGAGCTAAGGATAAATTTTCCCCTTTATTCCTTCCCTTGTGCTGGAGTGAACTGCTAGATTCTAAAGTTCTTTGATGATATTTAAATTTGTACCAAGGATTGGCCTCTCACCTATACATCTAAGGAGCATTTCTGAAATCTAACCACAGCTTCTACATCTCAGCAAATGCTTGTCCCCAGGAAATACCTGAAGTGTAAAAGATGCAAGACTGCTGTTTGCTTTGATTCTGACTTTGCTCTGTTATAAGTTCCAAGTGTTTCTCTTTGAGTGTTTAGTTTCCTTTGCTTTTAAAAGTGAAATGTGAGAAGTATTTGGGATTCTTTTTTTCTGTTTTAGAATGCAAACTCTCAGTCCAAACTTTGAAAGAATTCTTGTCAAGCTGTAGCTAAGTTACACTCCATCACGATGAAATAATCTGTTCTGTGTCCACAGCTGACATTTGTAGAGACGTGGAACTTACCCTGTTTGGTCCAACTGAGAACTTTCTTTGCCTACAATACTCTGGCTCTTGGGAAAGAATTTTTTTCCTCTACTTTCTGTATGTCTTATATGGCCTTGATTATATGACAGCCCTACCTTTATTTTTTTCTTTTATATACCAAAATAATAGAATCAGATTTGTGTTTTAACACATATGTATATTGTTGGAGCAGGAAGTTATAAGAAAAAAAAGCACTACTCTTATGCTAATCACAAATAGAGTAATAATATTCCCATTTGAGTTCATAAAAGACAAGTCACTGACAGTTTAAATGTATTAAAAACCTGACAGTAAACACATTATCTAGTTTATTCAACAATTTTCAATATTAGGCATCAGAGACTGGAAGCAAATATAAGATACCGTGAAAAAATCTTCTTCTAGAAAAAACATCTTTTTCAGTGAGTTTCCTAATAATTCTTCTTATTGTCACCAGAAAATTCCACTGGCAGCACAATAAATGTCCCCAGAACAACAGATTGGAATCTTTATTTGAAAATTAGGAATGGAGTGAGGATTACATGGGCAATTATAAGCATGTATATCTATAAAAGTAATGCTTTTACAGAACACTATAAAAGAAAATTGCAAAAAAATACGTGAATTTATTCATCTTCTGTTAAAAAAGAAGTTAAACTATGCATGAAAACCCTATTAAAAATTTTCCAAAACCCTACTTTAAGTCCTATTATTAGCTATTAAAGCCAGGCTAAAAATTTATATATCATTCACGTCATTTTACATCCAAGACGTTTACTTTTTTTCCAATTCTAAGCTTCTGAGAAATTAAAATTATTTAATTATATAATTCCTTCAGCATTTTAAGTCACCCTTATGGCCAATGCTTTAAAAACATGTCAGGGGTTTTTTTTGGGGGTTTTTTTTGTTGTTGTTGTTGGTGGTGGTGGTGGTGGTGGTGGTGGTGTAGAATGTTATATTTGCTTAATCCCAGAGTTAAAATTGTCATATAGGCAAGAAAAAGTCATATACAGTAAATGTTTGCCCATCTTCCATGAGATAAGTTAAATGTTGTTGATTGGCTGGCAGTATCATGGGACTATTAACACAAAAATGTCTGCAGATCAGGACAAATCCATTCCTCCAGCTTAGATTCTCTGCATAATCCTAGTGACATTTTTATGGACAAAGACCAAAGGGATAATACACATTGATGGTGCTAGCTGTTATCTGTGCCCACATCCTTATCTGACACAGTCTTTTATAAAAATCGAGTTTCCCATCAGAAGAGAGCCTTGTTCAGCAATTGCACTCTTCAGGTGGTGATGAGATGGTTGCCTGTGCCCTCAAGTCTTCTTTTTCATACCTGATTAAATTAAAATACCTGATTCAATATCTGATTAAAATAATTACTTATCTGCATTTTGAAGATATATAAATATAAGGTTTCTTTTTTGTTTGGGCATTTTACTAACTGCTTAGTTTTTTTGTCAGTATGGGTAGACTCCTACTGATAGATTAGACAGGGCTTGACCACATGTACCAGCAGTGGGAAGTAATCATCATACAGGTAAAACATTAGAAAAAAAATCCCCTGAGAAAGTTTTAGTCCATGCCAGACAGTTTGCTCAAGCACAGTACCCAGGTATGAACTGGAAATAGTTTATTCAGTTTATTTTAAAATGCTATTTTGGCTAATAATTTCCTGAAGTGACAAGTTCCTTGATCTTCACCCAAAATGCAGGAGCAAAGAATTACAATTAGCACTTTTTCTTTTCTTTTTTTTTTTTTGTTCTAAATCCAACTGATACCCGAAAAGTATTGATTTTAATATCATTCAGGATGCTAAAATTTGTACCACAAATCTGTTTAGAAAAAAGTTCTCTACCAGTCATCTTTATATTTTTCTTCACCCACCTCTGAATTTCAATAATAATCTTATTTCATTTTTGAAAATCTCTTTTAGTTACTTTTTCATATCTAAAGATAGATACTATTTCAAATTAATATTTATACTATGTTTCAGTTCAATATCTAAAAACATATTTCAAGGCATTCTTTTTATGACAATCATTATTTGATGTATGCCTAGGAAAAAGGAATATGTATTGAAAATATTTTCTGACATAAGATTATTTTTTATTTTATTTCTTTATGGTGGCCTCTCAGCTTACTAGGATGTGTTTGCAAAGCATAACAGTCAGATCCACTGAGGTCTTCTCTTTTACAGCAGACTGAACCTGGTCCTCACTCTGAATGCTTTCAGATATTAATGTGGATTCTGTGTGGAAGTCCAGCCTTTCAGGTTTTTGGGGTTTTTTTGGTTGTTTAATTTGGGGACATGTGTTGAATTAATATCTAGCTAGTTTTAAATTAATATGTAAAAATTATTTAATTTAGTATTTTTCAGGGATTTTCCATTCTCCTTGTAGACATTAGTATATAAAAAACCCAAAACTATTTTTTTTCTAAAGGGATGCAAATGAGATCTCTGCTATTTCAGTATTCAGATGTTCACTTCAGCTGAATTTCACTCAGAAATTAAAAACCCGAAACAAAATCATAGAATTCAAAATAGAAATGTAACGTATGCAATCTCATGGACTAAGTAGTCTGAAAAACACAGGGTTCTTTATATGATAATGTCATCTAATGCAATACTAAGCAAGAACTCTGATATACAGAGACTTTAGCCAGCTTCACCACATGCGACACAATGAACATGGCAATTTTTAAACAACTTATAAGGAGTGCAAAAAAAAACTGGTTAAAGGGATTTACACTGTGATGTAAAGAATTAAGCAGAGATTTCACTCTATTCGTTTTTCCCATTCACTGATACACATTCCTAAAAAGATTCTTACCCTGCTTGACAGTCTCATAGATGGTATGAGTGTCTGTAATTACTATCCCTTCTTGGGGAAAAAGAGGAAATTTGTTGTGAAGAGCTTGAGCTGTTGTTCTTGGAATTCAGTTCTATTTCCTAAAACAAACAAAGAAACAAAAGAGAAGTGTGGATGAAAAAAAATGGGGGGAGGAGGGGAAGAATAAACAGCTTGGAGTCTGGATTCTTACCTGCATGATTGCTGCAGAAAAAAAAAAAAAAAAAAAAACAACAAATCTGAAGAAAAGAAAAAGACATAGCATGTGGTTTTATCATCTGCTTCAAGATCTGGCAAAAATGTGTCAATGTCAAAGCATTCAAGGTACTGCTTTCAACTTCTTTTCTGGTCACAGGCTCAGAGCAGTACTGCCAAAAATCTGTCTTGGCTGGCAAAGTCAGGCTGTTTTCAAACAGAAAGAAGGATTTAAATAAAAAGAAACAAGAGAATGCAGAAGACAAAAAAAAATAAATTAGAATGGGTGTAAATTGAAAATAAAAATAATAAAAAGAGTGAAGTTGTAATTCTAATCAGAATGCCCAGGATAATAATGATGGCTTAATCAAGGCAAATAGAGGTTTCTTAACCCTTTGGTTTCCTTTTAGGTTATTTCTAAATATCAGGATGGTAGAAGCTCATAATGTTTGAGGAGAACTGTTGCCATAATTGGGGTGGGGGGAGATGGCAATAAGTTCCTGGTGTGTGGCTGGCATACCCAGTATGTGCTTCCTCCATTCATTATCTGAAAATTGGTAAAATTGTGGGTTATCAAAGATTTTACAGGATAGCCTAATTCCTGCATTGCTTTGTTTACTGATAAAATCTAAAATCTGGACTGTGTGGTTTTGTCAGCTTCATTTACTAATATTACAATTTTCTATGGAACTATTAGATTAATTCAGTGTTTTATCTACACCAAAAATTTTGTCTTTCAAAAAATCCCCAAAACAAACACAAAACAACAACACCCCCCAAAAAAACCCCAAACAAACAAACAAACAAACAACAAACAAAAAAGAAGCAACAAACAAAAAAACACAATGAGAAAGTATATTTGAATTTTTTACCTTTAGCAATTCAGAATATATATCTAAGACAGAAATTAGGACAAACTCTTTGCTTTCAAAGTATTTTACCCTGAATAAGACATAGATTTTTCTTTGGTCCTAGAAACTGAAAATTGGACAATTCCTCCTGTCTTATAAATAAATATTTTATATCTGTAGTCACCACTTTCAAAAAGGAGATGACTGTTCACTGCAGTAAGGGAATAAATCAGGAATGCATCATTAACTATGATAATATAGTCACCAACATAGATAGTTATTAAAATATATATTTGTCCTTCTGGTATATTCTATATTTCTAGTGCAGAAAGAAAATAATCCCCTCAGAACTCAGAGGAGCATTTTCAGGACCCAAAGAAAAGGCATATGAGGCAGGTCACTTGAGACTTTTCCGTTTTTTCAGAAAACCATTTATTACTAGACAACAACCCTTAAAACCTGCACTGCCTTGTGGCAGGCACTATGATTGAAATTATTTTCCATCAGTGAAATCACAGAAGCCTAATGTGCCAGTATTGTTCTTCAAAGAACTTAAGGATTAGTATCAATAATGTAGGGAGCCACTGAAAAAGCAAGAAATTGAATATGGTCCTTTCTTAACTCATTCCACCTATAGGAGGAAGAGCTTTTGAAAAATATTGTACCATTATGCAATATCAAAACTGCCAATAAAAGCCAGGATAAAACTGTAAGATAATGCCTGCTTCCTGAAATGATCCATGATCTGAATAAAAACTTGCTTTATAAACACAAGTGGAAAGTGCCAGAAAGGTATAAGTTGCCTGCTGGAGTACTGCTGATTTGGTGGAAAACTACTCCAAAGAATGAGCTAAAATGTTTAAAGTAATCTAAGATGCAAATGTAATGCATTGCTCCAGGAGCTCTATAATTGTTTCTCAGTTTGGCAGTTCACTGAACTGTACTGAGTGTTAGTCAGAAAATGAACAGATCTATTTTAACTTCAAGCAGATCTCAGTGGCTGCAACTGGCAGAGAGATGATTCTTAGCAGTTGGAGATGACATCCTCCTTCTCTGCTTCAGTAAAGCAGAAAGGATTTGTAAAATAAAAGTAGACCTTTATGTATCAGATATGTAAGCAAAAATGATGGGAAAAGTTTTAAGCTAGACAAAATGTTAAAAACAATGACTTACAATAAAACTTTCCTAGTTAATACTTAAAGAAACCCCTATATTTTTAAACACTGAAGTTGTGATTTTAAAGTGCAGAATTTCGCAATTCTTCTGTTCAAACAACAACAAAAGAGATGAAATGCCGACATTTTCCAGTTAAGAGACAAATAGTGAAATAATCACATTAATCAATAATGTTTTCATTTTAACATAGGTTTTGATAGCTTTACCTATTTTCGTCTGTACTTGAGACTGGTGCAAACAGTAACTGAATATAATACTAATTAATGTATATAAAGACATTATCATGAATCCCAGAAAACATCCACCCTTAGTGAAAATACACCACTTTCAACAGCTACTGCATATGACTCCAATTATATTGGAAATACAATTAATTTCATTGACACCATTAGCACATTCTCTCACAGTGTTTCTTATAAATCTCTATTTGACATATTGACAATTCTAGATCTATTCATTTTATAGTAGCATGTAACCAAGTAACAGACTTCCTGGTCAGCTTTCTTCACAGTAGGAGTCACAGAATAACAAAGGACTGGATTTACAATTATGAAGGGGAAAATCAGCATCAAAGATGGAATCATTAAAAAAAATTAGGATGCATAATGTTACATACACAGAAATCTAACATTGAGTTTGATAAGTGATACTTCTAACAAAGAGATAAATTATTTTTCAGCTTTAAAAACTGTATCTAATACTCGCTAGAAAAATTAAAATGGATAGATTATGTAGTGAATATTTTATCAAAGATCACATATTTTTTACAATTTCCAAATATTGTAATATCTATTCTGATTTCTAAAGAGTATTGTAGCTGTCATATTCCCTAGATTCCTGTGAAACCATTTTTATAGAAAAGAACAGTTTCTGAGCTTCATCAGTTTTTCTGGTCAGAAAATAATATGAAAAATACTCAATAGTATTCATATTTTAAATTTTTCGGATGATTTTCCTACTTTGACAAAATCCTGCTTAAAAGAGATTGGAAAGACACAGTAGGCTTTCATGTATGTGGAAATGTACTAAATATCTGTCTTGACTGCAGTGTCATTGGCTAACACCCTATGAGATTTTTTTTTTTATTTAAAGTAGATGCAACAGAAGAGTGAAGTCGTGCAATAAGACTGGACTAAAAGATCTGTAGAAGAGAGGATTAGCTGCTTCACCTGGAATACTTTTTACCCTCATTTTTTTATACTTCATTTTGACTTCACTGCACCTTCCATTTCTGATTGTACATTTCAGGTAGCAACAGGCACTTAATTGTGCATGCTGGCAACACCACCTAGCCTGAACATTGCCATATGTGTCTTTATAGACATTATATATGGTGTTTCACTTTCAAATGACTAGTGTGTTTCTCAATTCCATTTTTAAAATTTGTGCTAATTTGAGAGAAAAAGGAATCTTTTGCACATCCTTTTTTCTGAATAACTTTTTTGTCTTGAAAATATTCAGGCAAGGGCTATAGGAAATACTCTTTTCTGTACCAGGGTGGGGGAACTTATTCCACAGAGACAATTAAATGAGCCGCACAAGGATCTGGCTGTCATTTTTACAGATAGGACAACATATAAACTCTCACATTTAATTGGTGTGAATGTGACAAGAGAAAACTGAACATAAGGTCTCTAGACAGCCAATAAATCTGGCTTGTGTCTTTCTCCCTCAATCAAAGACAGAAGCCGACTACTTTTATATCTTGGGTTCATGTACAATTCCCTCTGTATGTGTGTGTGTGTGTGTGTGTGTGTGTGTGTGCGTGTGTGTGTGTGTGTGTAAAAGAGGGCAGGAAAGAAAGCTTTTAACAGGAAAAAAATGCCATAAGCTTGCTTGTTTTCCTCTAATGTCTAAAATATTCTACAATCTATTGTCCTTCTGAATGGGTCAAAACTGCCTTTTTTTTTTTTTTTTTTTGGGTATGATTTTTAAAGTCTTCTACTCTTCTAGGTCAGAAAAGTCAGAAACTTATCATCCCACAGACACTTTTCTCTTATGTTAAGCAGTGTGCATGTTTAAGACAATATATGGTCTCTATAGGGGCATATCATGCACAGAGCAACAAATGAAGGCACGTACCCAAAGAACAAGCTGCCCAAGGTCAAAGAGTGGTATTTTCTGACAGAGGAAGAAGCAAATTCTAGCTGTCCTACATTCCAAGACAGTACCAGAACACTGAATGTATCATTTCTTTATCTGATAAGGGTGTGATAAAATGTAAGGAAGATAAGGAAATGCTGAATTTTTGTTTGTTTTTATAACCTTTTCTCTGAGACTTTTTGAAGCAGTTCATATAAATCATGTTCATGACTAAGAAATGCCCACTAGGTCAATTCCTGTTGATTCATGGTCTGTCCACTCCAAAATTCGCCATGAGAATGTGTCATATTTCCCCTATGTAGAGCAACCTATGCAGGGTATAGTTTGCAAACACCACATGATCTGCTTTATTCAGCAAAGATGATTCCTCCAGCAGTCAGCGTAGAGTAGGATAAGGGATAGAAAACTCTGAAAACTAGAAAAAATCAGGATCACCAATGCTATCATAAAATTTGCAGACATAATACTGTTAGAAATATGTAAATATAGTGCTCTATACAGCTCTAAAGGAAAAGTATTCTCCATAAGTTTGCATTTTATCTCAGCTTAATACACACCAGCTGAAATATGTGGGCTAAGACTCTTGGAAGTTTAGTATTAATGTAAAAATGAATTTTCAATGTTTTTACTTTGAACTTGTTCTCTTAGGTTCTGATTTCAGTGTCCTTCCATTCAAATTTCTAATTTATTCCTGTGGAATGAAATGCCAATAAAAGGAATTGAAAATTGAGGCAATAGCAAAAGGAGCTTACTCTGGAGACCAGAAAATTTCTGTTCAGGATCATGTAGGGAATGGCATAAGATACCCTGTACATAAATTTTGCAAACAAAATGACCTTTGAATATGCCTAGATTTCTGGATAGTTATATTTTACATATTTCAAAATAAATAAACGTCAATAATTCATAAGGAAAACAAGCAATTCATGTTCATCTTCTATTAATTATTTAGATATGCAATCTTCATTTAAAGTATTTCTGACTATCCTTCCTGTGAGCTAAACAGTGCTTTTGAAAAATGAGCCTTGAACAAACACAGTAATTTTCTTAATATTCTTTTATTCCACACGAACTCCTAATTCATGTGATGAATGAGAAGTTTTGTAGTGTTAAAAATCATTATGTGAGGTAATAAGTGTGAATACATGCTAATATATTCTTATTCAATATTAATATCTGCACTAACCATTTCATAAAGTACAAAAACTACAAGGCAGAACTTAGTTCAAACTAGTAATTGAACAAAACAAGAAAAACTGCTTTTCAGAAATCTTTGACTTAATTTTTTCCCCACTGAAAAGGATCTCAATCTAAATATGAGTGATATAATGCAGTAAGCATGGTTAAATCTCTTTTTTTCACTATCCTGATAGCAAGGAGGTAACTTGCCAGTATGACGTGTAGCCTTGCAATCCCACTTTGCTTAGCTCATGGATAGCCATGCAATAAGAGATGGAGAAAACACTTCTTGCTATGGATGGAACAAAAACTTTAGCCTTTGTATTCTCCTTAGAAGGATGGAAGCTCTTGTGAATTGGAATGCTCTTGTCTTTGTTAATCTTCTCATACATGAAATAGCAAATTTAACTCTCCTGCAGAGGTAGAATATCAAGAACAGGGGTTGCAGAAAAATGATTTGATTATATAGTCATCATCATATCTGGTTTCTATAGAACAGAATTCTTATGGAATACTGACATATATCTGGTTATCTTTGGAAATGGTAAAATAAATTTATTGGAACTTTTACTCACACCACTGTCATGCTTTTAAATCAATGCCCTCTTATCACATCTGCAGTCTCCTGGAAAAGTGAAACTGCCTGTAAAAATAAACACAGGGTGTTCACAAAATATTACCAAAAAAAAAAAAAAAAAAGTTTAGCTATTGCTCAGCAGGGCTTTGTGTGAAACTAGGCATTTAGCCATTTAGTCTAAGTTTCCAAGAATAGAAGAAATTACAAAAAAAAAAAAAAATAGAAAGAAAGAAAAGAAAAAAGAGATAGAAACTAGAGCAAGTGAACAAAAAGAAATGCTTTAATCCAGTGCTGTCAAGCAGCTCCAGAGACAGAAAGGAATAGGCAGATTTAATTTATATATTTATTATTTTTCCATTGAAAATGTATTCTGTGGAAGCATGTGCAGCATCAATAAGTTGAAAAGTACCTAAAATCCATATTATCTCCACAGAAAATTTACTTACGAGGTTTCACAGGATAAAGGTATTTTGCTTTTCAAGGACCTTGTAGCATTTACTTTTAGTCTTTAGCTTGCTGGTTTCTTGTTTTCACATCTGCTTGATAATGTGATGGCTATCCAAGTGCAAATTAATAAAGTCTTAAAATATTTTGCTGCTTTTTCTTCCATACTAAGTTTATGTTATACCTGCGATCACATAATGAGAAAATTAGAACGTAGACAATATTTTTATGCTGGCACCTCAGAACACTTTATTAAACACAAAAGGCAAGAGTAAGATAAACTCTGGGCAGATAAAAAATCCTAAAAAATTATTTGGCCTTGATAGTCTCGTGAGTTTGTCCTCTAAGCTGCAAGTTTTTCATTAAAAGCAGTGAAGAAAGCCTTGCAATCTGAGGACTGAGATTGTAAAGTAAGAAGATATTTCATAGCTGAGCTAGTGTTTCAGCATGACAAAATGGGTATAGTGCAAAATTTTAGCTAAATTGTTCCAAGAGGAAAAACAATGTTTTTTAAATTTTCTATCTTTTCATCAAAACGTAGGATTGACACGTATTTTAGCAATTTAATTAAAAAAAAATGCGTCAATAAAAGCAATGTCTTAAAATACTTCATTAAAAGCAGCACAAACATTCTTTATTGTACAGTAATTTCACGATTATAAGCCGCACTGAGTATAAGCCGCACTTCTGGGTTTCAGCAACTTTTTGGTTTTTGTCCATATATAAGCCGCACCTGATTATAAGCCGCATGTTACAATACAGAGTGTGATAAAAGGTATCTATTCTATCACCCTCTCTTGAGGGTGGGGGCAGTGATCCTTATCTCAATGGCAGATAATCTGCTTATGGGTCATCCATTGAAACCAGGTGGGGCATTGTTCTTTATCTTTTCACAACCCATCCTTCCTCCAGAGAGTCATTTTCTGCTAATGGCCCATTGAGTCCCACTGGGTGACTGATAAAATTACTGCATCCCATTGGAAGTTGCTCCAACCAAGGGGAAGAGCCCAACATTTCTTACCAAGATAAAAACAGAGGCTTTGGGACACTAAGGGAGCCCTTTTCTCCACTGGACTCCAGTGGAAAACTGGATTTCTCCACATCACCACTGGACCTCCAGAGGGAAACTGCACCTTGTAGAGGAGCACTGCTCCAACTGACTCACATCTGTCACTGCAGGAGGATGCAGCCACTATTTAATGGGACTGCTACCAACACCCTGCCTGACTGGGTGCCAGGTTGTATTCTGACTTTGTCAGGGTTTGGAGTTTGTTTCTTTGTAGTACTATATTTCTATTTTGATTTCCCTAGAAATGAACTGTTATTCCTAATTCCCATATCTTTGCCTGAAAGCCCCTTGATTTCCAAATTATAATAATTTGGAGAGAGGGGGTTTACATTCTCCATTTCAAAGAGAAGTCCCTGCCTTTCTCAGCAGACATCTGTCCTCCAAACTAAAACAGCAACTTTTTGTTCTTTGTTCATATATAAACCGCACCTGATTATAAGCCGCACCTGATTATAAGCCGCACTTCAGGTTCGGACCAAAATTTTAGTCAAAATGGTGCGGCTTATAATCGTGAAATTACTGTAATAGTTTTATTTTATCCCTGTGTAATCTGAGATTTTCAATACAGACTGTTGCAAAAAAGAAGACTGAATAATGAAAATATAATAATGTATCTTTGCAGGATGCTGGGTCCCCCTAAAAGACAGCTTCTCTGTACACTATTTCCCCTTCAGGTAATTTTGCTCAGTTTTTCAGAGTGGATCTTCGTGAAAAACAAATTTTATGTTCAGTAGGACTCAAATAATCATGGAGGATGGTTTTGAAGAGGCTAAATCCCAGAAGTAGGATTTTCAAATCCTTGAGGAACCAGATACTCCAGATGTTAGGTGAGAGCAGATTACAGATCCTGAATTTACCTAATCCTGACTCATTTCAGGCATTTCTGGCATCCTAAACACACTCTAATGCTTTGGAATGTCTCAAATCATGATAGAACTGTATCAAAGTAACACAGAAACATCTGGTCTCAATATACAGGTCTGGGAGTAAAGTGAATTAGACAGTAAAATAGACATTTCTTCCGCAATGCCAATGGTTTAAGTGCAAGCACAAGCCATCAGGAGAAAAAAAACCAAAGCAGTTTGTACTCGAAAGTGATGAACATTAATAATTGTCAATCTTTCAAGATGTATGAGTCATTACATGATATTACTTAGGCTGGCCTACAGAGCTGTAGTTGCTTTATGGAGACAGAGCAAGGCAGTTAGAAATTCTGATAATTTCTTGGCTCCTGATTTACCTACAGAGGTATCTCTCATCTCTTAATGATCTAAGCCTAAGAGTCTGCAATTTGTTTTGAAATAAACTTGACATGTTTCAAAAAGAATACCCATAATCAGTGACTTCAAAATACCAAAAATTCAGACTAGCTTTCTACAATACTTACAATTTTTGAAAATCCTATCCCTGAGTCATCTGCTTGTCTAGAATATATGAAGAGATAACTGTTTTCCAGTAGTGCTGTTTTTTACAGAAGACTAAATAATTATATTCCTCTATTACTGCAACTGATGTTTTCTGTTTATTCAACCTAAAGGCTGCTCTAAAGCTTCCCACTTAAGCAACATAGAAGAATTTAGTTACTTAATACAAAAAAAAAAAAAAGGTGAAAAGGAAAGATCAGAAAAGTCATGGTTTCTTTTTTTTTTTCTTAGAGAAATATCAATTTCTTTTAATTTTTTTAAAGACTGTCAAGCTGGTCTTTTAGCAGCTGATTCATCCACGGAATCCTAGCTTTAACACTTCTGCCACAAAAGCCTGAAAAATCCTCATTAGCACTACTGCAACAGACCATCATACCAGGTAGTACCACTAAACAATTAAGTTGTCATTCAAAGGCTCTTATTTATAAATTATTTCATTAAAATAAAATGTTCCGTTCCAATTGTGCAAACCATAGCCATTTCCACCGATGTTCTATCTTGCAAACTAAAAAATATGGGCAACCATTACAAAACTGAGAACATTTACAAATACACAGAAATATAAGGAGGCATTAACAGCAGAAAACACAATGTATAATAAATAGAGCCTGTAAGTATTTAATGAGTCAAGTCTTGCTGTGATTCAGTGACTAAATGTATTACTGAAAAAAGGGATATTTCTTCTGCAGCACAAATGTTTTATGTGCAAACAAGAGGCATGAGAAACCAGAAATCTAATCTTCATTCAAATCATGCTGAAACCTGGTCCTACATTTAAGTTCAAATATTTTACCAAAGCTATCAGTTTTCTGCCATTTAGGATTATTATTTCTATGGCTGACAAATAATTGGTACTAAAAATAAGGTCTATACGCAGGATAAGAAGGGGACTGTGTCTTTATTTCACTATCCCATATCTCCTTAAACACAACTTTTAAAGGCATGTATAAAATCAATGTTCATAAAGCAAGAGCGCTAGCATATTCTTACTACTTGGGTAGTGTTTATGGAGACTGGGAAGTACAAAAAGAAGGATGTTAGGAAATATCCAAGTTTTCTAGTTCAGAAAGAAATTCAGGGTTACATAGTAGAATTTTTGTGGAAATTTAGATTTATGTACAATGAGACATCTTTGCTTAGAGCACAGCGTCCAGATGTGTTTATAATCAATAGAGAGAAGAAAAAAACAAAGCTAACCACTAATATGTGGTGCCATTAATAGCTTCCCAGGAAAGTGATGGAGTCATCACACCTGGAGGTATTTAAAATATGTGTAGATGCTATGCTTAGGGACACGGTACAGTGGTCGACTTGGTAGTGCTGGTTTAACAGCTAGATTTAATAATCTCAAAGGTCTTTTCCAACATAAATGAGTCTCTGATTCTATGAGTCCATGTCAAAAGCAAAAAGGCATGAGAGAGGAGAGCTACTTTTGCTGCTACGTAGCAGATGTGTGGCACAAACCTGTGTCAGCAGCATGCCTGGATTTCATGTCTCACTGCCAGTGCTGCTCTTGGGACCAAGGAACAGCCTTCACAGGGGGCTGCCATCTCCTGTAGTAGGCACCACAGCTCCCTCAAGGATCTCCAGGGTGATAAATCACAGAGGGATACCGTGAGGTTACACAGTGGGAACCAATGACGGTTTGACACCAGTGCCAAAGGATATTTGCTATTTGTTTTAAGGTGTCTGCTATGAGCATGGGTTTGTGGCTGCGCTTGCTGTTGAGCCAACAGCAGGTGTTCGGCAGAAGGTAACACAATCTGCCTGGCTCATAAGTATTTTTCTTGGAGGAAAAAAATCCTGGAAGACAGAGTGAAAAGTTAGCATGGGCGAGTATTTTTACTTATGATTAAAAAGAATGGGGCTGTATGCAATGAAGGTTAATATCTGTATCAACTAAAAATGTTTTAATATGAGAATATGCTAGAAATTTATATAAAATCATCCTTCAAAGTTAAAAAAGTCCTGTTTCAAGACTGTATGGCAGAGTACTCAATAAGAATACAATATTCTCCCCAAATGATGTAATTTCATATTTCTGGAAAGGTTCAATCTGTTGAAAATTTCCAGGATGCCACATAGGGTGAAGCTTCAATGAACCATTTGGTTTGTACCTCACAGGTGCAGAAGGTTTCTGGCAATAACCTTTGGACCAGATAAAGGAAGATGTGAGAAAAGATCCTTGGCAAGTGAAAACCAAGTATTAAATCCACCTGCAAACTGTGCCCAATCCACCTTTCTCCTAGTGTTAGTTAAGCCAGTACTGGTAGCACCAATAGAACCTATTTAAGACCAGGAAGTTGATGGAGGAATGGAGTAGCAGGGGGAAAAAATCCTGTGATGACATTCAGTTTACTAGAGAATCAGAGGAAAAAATCCAACCCCTTTGAGAAATACCTCTTCTGAGTAAGTCACCTGGAGGAAAAACTCTTCTGGGAAATGCATCTCCAGATATCCTTGTAAAAAAATTGTTTGGATGAGAAAGAAATGCAAAGAAAAAATATACATTTTTTACGTAAATCTAACAACAATAGACATATTGAAAAATACTTTAATATCCCTAAGAGGGCATGTTCTTATTAAGCAGAAAACATGGGTAAATCTGATAAAACACTAAGTGATACTGTAGTATGCATTAAAACTCAATCTGTTACAAGTGGCCAACTCGTGGGCAACAGTTATATGAACTTCAATTTTTTGTTTTCATTTTCATCTCTTATGTGCATATTTCATACTAGAAATTTCTTTCTGGAAACAACAGTCATGTTTTTCTGTCTTCAAAATTATGTACTAATGGTTGTGCTTGATAAAATATCTTTAGAAATTTAACACCAAGTGAATTCTTTTTAAAAAATTTAAATTCATATTTTAAAACTACTTGCATGTGTGTCTGATTATATGTAAGAAATTATATAGAAAACAGAGTATGTCAGGTGTTCCTTTAAAAATCAGAAAATTTTATTCAGGAAAAAATATAGATTAGATTTTAACTTCTGGGTAAACTGTTGAGACTATAGTTTTCACTTTTGGAAAAAACAATTGATATAAAACAACAACAGCTTCCTGAATCTAATTTATTTTGAATATCTGAGAATAAAATACTACATTAAGCAAAAAGAAAAGCCACAAACCTAAATCTCTACCAATTATGTATAAAGTTATTAACAAACTGCTGGCAGAATGCCTGCTCTACATGACAACCCTGCAGACACCAGTGTCAATAATTGTATTTGAGTTTTAATGGCAGGTACTCACTCATCAAATAGCTATGTCTATGCCTGATATAAAACATTTATGTACAGTTGCATTTGCAATCCATACAGTCTGTTACATCTCATTCTACACTACTGCTTCAAGACAATGATCTTTAAATATCACTGAAATAAAATCTCTGGGTAATTCTGACATTATGAATAATGTTATTGTAAATTTAGTGCATTTACCAGGCATATAGAATTTACTATAGACTTACAGTGGTATTGAACTTTTATTTAGGAAGAAACAAATGAAATGAAATTGCATGTATAAATTTTATCATATTTCAATGGGACAGCAGGAAATGAGGAGTATTATTTCCCACCACTATTGTGTCTAGTAGCCTTAGACAAATAGGCTGTTGTGTTTCATACAGTATAAAGATACATTGAAATACAACCTCTCTCCCAAGGAACTGATAACATCAACAATACATACTGCTAAAAGTTTAAATGGGAAACAGAAAGAAGAAATACATGGATTCATAAAAACATATTGCAACAGACCACCACATTATTGTAAGTATGATTTCTGGCTTTTTTCCATGCAGGCAAGTTTTCATAGATTACATTGTCATTATGCTTTCAAGCATAATGGGGAGTTATGGAGACAAGAGCAATTGAATAGACAAAAATCTTCTAATGGTCAAATTGCTCATTAAAAATATATTATGAAGGAATTGCACTGTACTTGTATTCAAGAGCCTGCAGAAGAGCAATAGTGATTACTTTTTATGACTCTTTTTCACTGTAAGTTAAATTTAATAATTTCCAGAGTATTGGTAATGTTGGATATTAATTCTTGTACCTAGCTTAAAACTTTTCTTTCTAGGTTTTTTCCCATAAATCAATTTGAGAAGTAGTGATACTTTTATAATCTTAATCACTGGTTTTTTTCCCTGCTGAAAGGATGGTAATTACTCTTTTTTTTTTTTTTTAATGTAACAACCCCCTCCTGTAAAAATATCTATATCTTTGCCAAAACCACCTGGAAAACCAAACAGTAGTGGAAGTGATCCAAAAAGAGAAACTTCAATTATAAGAAATAGTTATAATTAAGAAGTAGTGTAGCATACCTCTACATTGTCTGTATGTGTGTTTAATCATGCTAAATTCACATAACTTTTTTGGTTTGGTGATGGTCCCAATATTCAAGTGGCCTTCATCTGAGAGTTTAGAAGTAGAGAGATGAGAGAAAGACAAAAGGATTTATTTCTTTCCTTACCACATCCTCCTTTGATTGGTATAAAAAAAAAAAAAAACCAAAAAAAAAAACAAACAAAAAAAAAAAACCAAAGCAAAGCTTCCTTACATGTAGGATATTCCAGATAGAATGATAGAATAACTAGCCTCATTATCTTCATTTCCCAATTCTTACATTGGAGATGGAAAAATAGAAAACTAACTTTTTTAAGGCTCTTTTAGGCTTAGTATTGAATAACTTGCATTGTGCAAAGAGCAGTATATTGAAAATCAGCCCTGTTATGCTCAGCCTTGCAGATGGAAAAATAGAAAACTAACTCTCTTGGGATTTGTGAGGAGCTGGTAATCAAGTGGTACCACAAGGGCCCTGCATCACTTCTAGATTGCCACAGCCCAAACATCTCCCAACCATTCTTCTGTTATTTGCTTAAAAAATCTATATCAATGTATAGCCAACAAAAACAGTGATAGGAATTTATATTTAAGAGGAATTTTCACAATATCCTGATGATTTTTTTTAAACTAGGACAAAAAAATAGACAAAAAGGAAAATAAAAGAATAAGTTGTAGGCAGAAAAGCAATAAATACTTCAGATTATTTCTACATCAGTTACTTCCTGTCTTTAATAACTTTTTTGATTCACTGTGTGTTTTTCCAATGTTTGAAAAAAAGTTTGTATGAAGTTGTAGTCTGAGTCCCCTGAAAAAGTACTTTGTAGCCAGGAAACTTTAGTACATTTGAATATATGCGCACACACATAAATATGCACATACATAAATTTAGATAATTTTAGAGAAAGCTACACATTTCTTCCAGTGCAAATCCTGCATAAAAGAACAATTCTAGTCAAGTTCTCACAAAAGAACATCTAACACACAAAGACCTGCCACAACAACTGCAGAGTACTTTCTCAGGTAGAGAAAAATGGTTATGGATTTAGGAATGGAAAAAAAGATCGGAAATTATTGCAATTTGCATTTGTAACATGACTGTCTTCAGTGCAGATTAAAATCAGAACCCCTACTAACAGTCACTTTCACAAAGCAGCTTGTGGTGTCAAGAAAATCTCTTCTGATCTTTACCTATTGAAAGAATACATAGAATACACAGAGCTTGGGATGCAGTGTCAATTAGCAAGTCTCTACAGTTTGCCCTGTAGTAGGTGTCAGGCAATGAAAGGTTACCAGCTGGCTATGGAAGAAAATAGAAATAATATACTAATCAGAAAATGAGTTTAGTTGTATTCTATATTTAATGAGATTATTGTAATGTGGTTGCTTTCTCGGGCTCATAAAAACACAGAATACCCAAGGAATATCTTCTTCCCAGAAGCTTTTCTCTTCATGGAGGAGGAAGCGCTGACTCTCCATAAAACACCATGTAACCTCTATGGTAATAACACAACTACCTTAGAGTTTCAGAGTCCTCCTAATAAAATTCCTTTAGAAACCAATATTCTGCAGTGGTGCCATGCTACCTCTATATTGTGCTGGAAAAACACAAGCCTGAAATAAAGAGAAAAGGAACCCAAGTGAAAAAAATTGAAGCTTTATAATTTCAAAGAAATTATTAAAAATGTGAAACATACCATTTTTTTTCTGTTTGTTTTTTGAATGTGTGGAAATTAGATATTACCTCTCTAAAGCACATATTTTTATTCAGCTCATTCTTGAATCTGTTCTCTGACTTACTTCAATTATTTAATGATCCCTGATGTACTTATGATGAACACATGACCATGCTAAACCCTAGTTAAAGGCTAACAGCTGAAACACATTAGGTGAACATCCTTGGAATTCAAATGCTGCTGCATGAAAAATAAGAAATTAAATCCTATTCAAAACAACCACAAGTGGATGATCTTGCATTTTTAAAGCTGCAAAATCCAAAGTCTCATCTTGCTCTTAGTCCCTTTACTGAGATCATTATCTTGTCTAATGGCCTGAAATTACTTCTAATATACTCAGTCCAGTTCCAGCAGTGATAAAATTCCAACTCTGCTAACACTGCAAAAACTGAAAAAAGGCTGGCCCATAAATAAGTAAATTTAAATTAAATCCCAAACCAAAGTATATTTGGCAAACTAGAAGGCTACCATGGGAAGGTATCTGCTAACTTGCAAGAATGTAATTTAGTCAATAATCTGTTTTCAGATTATTATGTCATGAATGAGAAAGGAAAATAGCTCTTGCATTAGATAATAAATAATAACTATTCTAATACCTACCCTAATAAAATATAACTCCTAAAGGATATTGCCAAAGGTTCTGAATATCCCACCTACCAAAATAAATAACTCCTTTTTTCTTGATAAAATGGCTTATCTGTACAGTTGCATAAGGCTTACTTTGCTTTTGGGAACGTGAACCAAAATTTACTACAACATTTTTTGCTAATGGAAGTTGTCATATGAGGGTAACTCAAGGATTTTTTTTTTTTTTTAAGTATAAAACGATGCTTTGCTTGAGCACAGAATCAATCAATTTTATATTACATGTCATCTGTTTATATGTAGAAAATTATGAAAACAATAATGTAACCTTTAGTGCTCTTTCTTTTCTGGTTATAGAAATAGTAAGAAGTATAAAGCAGAACTTTGTTTCTCAAAGAAGTTTATACACCCTCACACATCACATTTATAAAATCAAGAAGTCAGCAAATGCTCCTGCTGCCAGCAGTGTGTCAACATTGCACAATTGAACAGTTGCTGAGTAGATACTTTTCATAACTTGAAGGTAGATTGAAATGGTTGCTCTGTGAAATTATTCAGTCATAAATGACTGGAAATACTCATGGCCTCAAAACTTAGTGAAAGAAGTAGTCTGGAATCGTGAAAGGTTGCTCTGAGATTATGTCTTCTTTGTAAGCAGTGTGTTGATTCTTCATATTATATTCAATGCAAAGTATTACAACAATTTATGTGTCTTTTGATTGTTTTCCATGCAATATGCTGGGATAATAATTTTCCAGGTTTTCTTGTTCAAGTGGCTAAAAACCAAGGAGTTTAAGTTTAATCTAGGATGAGAAATGTTGATTTTGATTTTGTTTAGCAACGTCCTGAATAGGCTGCAGCTTAGTTATATAATTACCTGTGAACAAGTGTCCACAGCACAATCACAATTTCCAAGATGCAAATTAATCAGTAATTTTTACAAGTCATCACTTCTTTTGCAAATCATAATGTTTTTGACACATCATGGGAGGTAAAGTACACCCAGTACCACTAGCTTTGAGTCCATTAGTTTTGTCATTTGTAAAGAAAAAACAACAGATTTTAGTTTAACAAATTCATCTGGATGTGTTTTCTTGTATTGATCATGTTGAAATGTTTTGCAAGAGGAAGAAATTAACAGGTACCCAGAATATTTTCAGTCCTTAATCCAGTAGTGATCTGAATTTGCAGTCATATGGTATTACATCCTAGAATCAAAGAGTCATAAAATAGTTTAAAAAACCATTGAAAGCAGGGTTGAAAGCAACCTTAGAGGTCATCTAGTTCCAACCTCCCTGCCATGGACAGGTACTGGACCAGATTACTCAGAGTCCCATCCAGCCTGGTCTTGAATACCTCCAGGGATGAGGAGCTCACAACTTCTCTAGGCAACCTATTTCAGTGCCTCACTATCCTTGTAGTAAAGAAATTTTCCTAAAAATAAACCTTTGTGTTCTTGAAGAAGTATCTACATGGTTAGATTGATTTGCAACATGGTTTGCCCAACATTTTGAAATTTTGCTGAGTTCATCTGTTCAATTGCTTGATGGATCTTCTGCATTTAGTTTGTTGCAGCATGAGTTTCTGTAAAACAAAGTCCTAGTATGAGTCACATTTTATTGGTGGTTGCTAAATGTAATAGATACCCCCTGTTTTAATATAGGCATCTAAAATACACCAAAAATGTATTAGCACAACTTTATTGATTTTACTTTCCTAGATTTGCTGAAATCAGTGGGGAGGTATTAATTCATTCCATCTCTAATTCCAGCCTGATCACTTACATCTACTAGTCCCTACCAGTTATGGCCTCTGATCTGTAAAAGCAAATGCTCATGTTCCTCCTCAAACGCTACTAATACTTTGTTTTAAAGCATAACCTTTTATTTGGTTGAGAAATGCTGGGGATTTTTTTCCCAGACAAGAAATGCAGCTACTTACATTGGTATCTAGTGAATGAATACAACATCATTTCTCAAAATCAGAGCTCTTCCTGGGCTGTAGGATCATTGCATATTTTTGTATGTAAGCTGTTCTGACTTGTGTCCCTTTGGAAACGGAACCCTTGAAAGCTACAGCTGCAACTATGAAAATGCATGAGGAGTTTAGAGTCTTTGTGAGATTTTATTCATCTCCCTTTGACAAGGCAGCGAGTTGTTTGTGAAAGACCTACATCAGATGCTTATGTTTATGCTATGCACTCCCATGGTAATAGGTTTCTCATTTTATTTCAAGGTTTAGAATTTTCTTTCCTTTTACAGATATCCTGAAATTTGTGTAGAAGGAAATTCAAATAAAATCATAGATTTCTGGGAGCAACTTAACTTTTCTTCCCAAGGGATGGAATGGTAGGACAATTGCTGACAGTGAATTGTGGTTTCAGTGGTAGAAGTGAGGCACAGTTTGCATGAGAAAGAAGGTGTTCCCCGAAGTCTTCCCCCAGAGTCGCACAGTAGGGTCCAGGAAAGAACAGAAATTTCAATTCCTATAGACAGAGAAAGTATTAAGTAAATATGTGCTGCTCTATCTTACAATCTAGGCATCCCAGAGGCCTGGAATCCCTTGAAGACTTATGAAAGTGGTACAAGCTAAAGCGCTTTCATGCTTGCTTCTTCATACCTAAAACTCGAAAATCTCACTGTTTGGGCCACATGCTGATCTACAAGACCTAGCACAAAAGAGCACAAGTGACAAATGTTCACCACAAAACACAGAAAATAAGAAAACCTAGGCAATCACAAATATCAGGTAATTGAATGTAAAATGAAATCAATAGGCAATTCAGTAAGTCTGAGAACATACTCACGCTTTCAGAATAAAAGCCAGGATTTGTGCAATAATAGGTACTGTGTCAGATCAAGTTGATCAAGCTGATAGAGCTATTGGCTTCATTGTACATGAAAACATTGACTGGCATCACCAAGTTAAAAAAAATGCAAGGAAGCAAAAGACATAGACACAATAATGACATTTTCAGTAGTTAAAAATATAGGAATATAATCCTGAAGTTAAAGAGTAGTTAAATTCTTGGTTAACTTAAAAAAGTTTTTCAGCCTTGCTTATTTTCTTCTTATTAAATGTGCTTCTAATTTCTCTGTTCTTTCTCTGCAACACACAGCTAGAAGATTCTAGTTGCCTGTATACTGTATCTGTATTTAAAGTGTAAGCTGAGGGAGAATTTTTGCTTAAAGGTGTGCGATAAAATGCCCTGGTAAGTTAGCTTAGCCTCTTGAAAAGAATACCAGACTATTGCCTTTGTTTCTTTATTCCCAAAAATATAAGAAATCTGAATCTGTTCTCCAGAAACACTTAATTTTGCTTGTGAAAATATCATCAACTGTTCACATAAAGATGTTTTGATTTTGTTTCACATCCTACACACAACTGTTTCCTGTTGGCCTTATCATATTAAAGGATGACAGTCTACAAGCTACCTAGATGAGATTAAGCCTGTGGAAGCTTGCTTTCTTTTTTATTTTCATTTTTTTCTTTATCTTTTTCTTTTTTTTTTCTTTTTGTTTTGAGTGCACTGTGAAAGTAGCATGAAATTTTCTATTTGAACCAGCTGTAGCTTCCAGAGGTGTCCTCTACAGCAAGTACTGGGTTAAGATTAAACTCGGCAAAATGCCTGAAGAGATACTGAATAGATTTGATACAAATTACACTGTCCTGCTGGTTTGAAAGTACACATTACTAGAATCATTAACCATAATCATCCTCAATTACAAGCACTGTAAGCACACATACAGCAGACCAATAAATGAAGCCATTGTTTCTATGCAATGCCCATAATTTAGAAAGACATGGCCACCTCATCCACAGTTTGACACAAAGATGTAATCTCCAGTAGAATATTCTGAATTATTTTCGTGGTCTGAAATAGATGCTTCTTTCATGCCTTTTTTCCCCCATTCCTGCTAAGAGAGAGTCAGTCCTTCTATGTCTCATTTTCCTAGCTCACATGAAAAACACATTTTTAGTTTGGAGACACCTCAGAGAGCTTTTTATAAACTCCCATGAGCAGCCAGCAGGGCTCACACTCCAAAAGTTTTCTCCAGGAGAATCTTTCATGAAGTAATATTGTTGATACATTTCCACCCTGAAAACAGCAACTGGAAGAAGTACAGACCATGATAACAATGGAAAAGCTTACTAATAGATTTGATATCCATTTTTGGGTCATCTCTTACTGTATTAGTCTACCTGCCAGTCCTGCATGAGAGTAATGCTTGCAGCATGTACAGCTCACATCAAGATAATCTATTGTATGGTGCCAGTAAGTAATGTTATGGGGGGTACTATTACAGTAATCTTTAAATAGTTTCCTACTACTTTCTCTAATGAAATGACACTTTTGAGAAGCAATTCGCTATGGTAATAGGAGGTATTGCAAATCCCTCCTGGTTTCACTGGGGTAAATAAATATATCTTTTGAACTTGCATATAGCATACATTACTGCAGGTGGTGTTGGTAACACTACCTATTATTAGAGCTGCCAGGTATTTTATAATAGGAGGGTTTATTTTCATTAGCTCATAGCCTTAGAAATTCTATATATTTGTGTTAACAATTCTTACACTTCTGCCACAAAATCAGAGCATTTTTATCTGTTTGGTGAAAATTTTGATTAAATGCATTATTACCTCTTAGGGAGGAATTAATGAGGTTAATTCAGTCTTCTGCTTATCTTAAAATATAAGTATTTTCATGTTCCCTCCTGGGTTTTAGAAAACAAGATTTGAAGTTTTTTGGGGGTCAAGTTCACACGATTTGTTGTCCCTATGGAAAATGATCAGACCTTAGACAATTTATAAAGTTTTTAAAATTGCAATTTGATTTGAGTTGGAGACAAGACTTTGTCAAGTAGCATACTCTGAGCAACCAGCACTGACAATGCCAATCGATGACAACATCCCGAAATGAGGTTACAAACTCCGATAGGGCTGGCTCTGACCTTTCCCGAGCTCACAACACGCTAGTGAGCAGTGCTTTTGATGCTCTCCCAGCTGTATTCAGTTTGGAAAGCACTGACCCAAGCTCTGATGTGGAAGGTTTCTTAGCTATTGATGTTTGCTCAGTTAGAAAGAAGTGGAGGAAGGTGAAGCACAGACATCGTGTTGCCTCTGAAAGCCAAAGCCTTGTAGTTCTGCTGTTTGGAGGGGAGGTCAGCTCTGTTCTCTCTCGGCTACATATATCACCTTCCCCCAGGGAAAATCATGGATGCAAACAGCACCTTGCCTAACATGGCCAGCTCAGTTACTGATGCCTCAGGGAGCTGAGGACATTCTGATGAGACACACAAGATGTGAGAACAGAAGAGCTCCAGAGTAGGGAGCAAAGTGTCATGATGAATCATGCGCTGCTCTGTGGGAAGCAGCTCTTGGATCACACCCACATTACCACCAAACTGCCTAAGCAGGTGCACAGGGACCCAGCAAAGTTCACCACTCCTGAACTTTCAGAGAATAATTCGCTAAGTTTTTCTGAGAGCCACTCTCACAAAAAGAAAAGGAAAAGTTTCTCTAAGTCCTGTCTGAATTTGGTATTTTTACATGAGCATCCTGTGGCAGAAATTGCAGTTCAAGATTCCTGAGTCTTATGACACAATTGGGAACTCTCTGAGGTTTTTTTTAACTTTAGGAGGAAGTTATGACAGCAAGCTGAAACTAGCTCAGCACAATTATGTACTGTTGGGAGCCTGTTAAATAACTCTTTCCAACAATCTTTGGGAACACATTAAAAGCCCTTTGGCCATCAGCAGAGCTGTTTCTGAATATAGCAACTAGTTACTGTAAATGGGAAATTTAAGCTCCACATTCTTTCTGGAGTTACATCATCACTGAAAAGATTTGAATACAATAAGCATGTTATTTATTGCTTGGTCAGAGTAAGGATTAGTTTGGCACCAAAAAGGGATGTGGTTACAAATTGCTTCCAGAGGCTTTTTTGAAAGTTGGTAGTATTTAAATTGAATCAGGAATACATCCTTTGATGAGTAGGGGGATAGTATATGAGAGGATTTATGTTCTAAAAACATTTGGAATTATTATTGTTCTTGACTTTGCTGGCTAGTTACTGAATCATTTCACTTTAAACCTGCAGAATATTGCATCCTGGCAGTTCAGCATATTCCCAAAGTCAACAAAATTTTTGCCTCAGAGCTGAAGTCTTGATCTTTATTCAAATACAAACTATTTTTAGCTAAACTAAAAATAGAAATCTTTTCCTTAGAGTGTACAAACTCTCCTGTAACTTAACTTTGGTAGCTTAAGTTAACTTGAAAATAATATATTAATTCCTTTGGGAATTAAAGAAGAGAAAGGAAAGACGTCAGTAACACGTCTGTCTAGGTAACATCTTTTCATTTAGTTCTGAAATAAAATAAATCTGTTATAATCTGGTTAGATAAGTTCTTTAGTGTTGGGGAGGA
Source organism: Catharus ustulatus (assembly GCF_009819885.2). Taxonomy (NCBI): domain Eukaryota; kingdom Metazoa; phylum Chordata; class Aves; order Passeriformes; family Turdidae; genus Catharus; species Catharus ustulatus. Next base: position 114,851,219 of record NC_046221.1, on the reverse strand, counting down.
TGAAACAGGAAAACATTATAAATATGATTGCCTGGCAAAAGATTTTGAGAATATGGAAACTATGGGCTAGATTGAAATGAAAGTCATCTTTGAGATACCAAATCTTAGTTACTAAATAACTAGAAAACAATAGAATGGCTGTCTGAAAGTAATCCCCTCTTGATTAAACAATTCCCTCTGCTTGCAAGCAGGTCCAAAGGTCAGAGAAGACCCTGCTAGCTTGGCAGAAGGGGTCCAAAGAGTAGTTTTTAGGGTTTAAAGTGTAACACAGTATGGTATTGTAATGATTCTAGTAGGTTGTATGTAAATGCTATAGGATTTGTATATGTATTAGATTGGTTAGTGGAAATTAGAATACTCAACACAGAAGAAGATTTATTGTATTGGAATGGGAACCCTACTCTCTGAGCTCTTACCACCCTCTTACCTCTTTCTCTTACCCCTTGCTCTACTACCCCTTACTCTCTCAGTGCCCTGCTCCAAGCTGCAGCTGGCAGCTCCAAGCAGGGACCTTTCACCCACGCCCTTTGCAATAAACCACAAGTTCCAAGACCTGCCTTTAGAGATGTCTCCGTCTGTCCCGACTGTCCTGCCCACCGTTGCCTCCTACAGTCTCCTACACTTAAGCTCTCTTAAGAAGAGTGTATTAAAATTTATGGTCTCCACTAAAAATAGTCAAAGATGGTGAGACAAAATTATTCAATTACAGCAATTTCATGATTACAAACTGCACCGTTTAGACTAAAATTTTGCTCCCACACCGGAAATGCAGCTTACACTCAGGGGTGGCTGATATGTGAATAATTTTCCGACGTTTTCAACCCCGGAAATGGAAACCGAGGTGCCGAGTTGAGCATCTGGCAGTAAAATCCGGGACTGCGAGATTGTTAAAAATTGGTTACTCTGTTGTGCGGTGGGTGGAGCTGGCTCCTGCAGGCAGCACGGGGTGGGGAAGATGGGGGAAGGCGGGGGACTCCCTCCTTCAGGCAGCGCAGCCCAGGGGAGAGACAGGGGGGCTCCCTGCTGCTGGCCCCGCAGCCCCGGGGGAGGCGGGGGGCTCCCGTCCCTGCGTGCCACTGCCACGGGAGTGGGGGGGCTCCTTCCCCTCCTACTGCCGCTGCTGTGGGTGCCGGCGGGCTCCGTGCCCCCCTGTCACTGCGGCGCAGCGCCGGCTGGGGCAAGCAAGCCCAGCGACAGTGGTGGCCGGCCCCAAGCAGCAGCACCAAGCTGGGCCACCTGGCCCCGTCGGCAGCAATGAGCCCTCACGGCGCGAGCCGAGCCAGTAAACCCCGCCCTACCACGGTTCTGTTACTATTTGGCAACTTTGTTGCACGCGGGTCCTCGCTGCGAACGACAGAGTGGCTTATACTCAGGTGCGGCTTGTGTATTGACAAAGAACGAAATGTTTGCCAACATCCAGAGATGCAGCTTCTAGTCAGTGCAGCTTGTATTCATGAAATTACTGTACTTTCAAAGGTATTAGAGTAATTCAGGGAGCCTGCAGAACAAAATGGTTTGAGATTTAAAAGAAAGAAAGAAATAAAAAACAATCTACCAATGCAACAAATGTACTAGATTGTAAGCAAAAGTTGTCTAGAATAAGCTGTTCCTGGGTGTGTTAGTAGTGGAGTGAATGCTCAACTCTTAGCTGCCAGTTCCCCCAAAACCCACCTAAATGAGGGAGTGTCATTCCACCTTTGGTACCCATGTAGAATTTGTAGGGGTGTGTGTTACAGAGGCACTGAGAAACTGCAAAGACATGAGAACAAATGAAGTCATATTTTGAGCAGCGTTGGCAGGATCAGCATGGATTCATAGCTGACGATTATATTTGTTTTTTAATTAACTGTTTAATATGATAAATCTGTGAAATCTGTGTTTGTCTTACTAGGTCCTGAATTGCAAGGCTTGTAATAAGCTTGTTTAAGCCAAATTGACAGATAAAACTTCCTTCCTAACACAGTTGAGAGTAGTGTACAAATAAAGCGATGCCATTTTCTGCAAATATTTGCCAAGGACATACAAAAGGACTTCTGTCTAGCTTGCGTATTTTTTTTTGTTGATGGCTATCATGCCCCTACCACACATTTCAGGAGCTAAAATCTTTCCATCACATGGATAAGGGAAAAAAACAGAGGCTGTAGCTTTGCTGAGAGGGATGGCACCCTTGGGATGGATCTTCAGCCACCAACAGGGGCAGGTGAGGGCCAGGAGACAGAATCACATTCAGAAGGGAGTGGGTGACTCAGCAGCTGGAACTTAATTGAACAGAATGAAAAGCAGAATACTTACCTGCATTAGGGGGAAAAGAATTTATTAAGGACAGAGATGCTGGACTCAGTAGATCATGATATCCTTGGGAAATGAAATCTGTAATCATGAAGAATGAGTTTCAAAAGGCTAAATATGTTGAAATTATGTTCTGTAAACTTATTAACTTTGCAAAACTGAACATGGAAAAAACATTCCCACAATTTTCAAAAAATTCCTTTATTAAAAATCAATGCAAGTATCATGCATGCATGAGTACTTTTGCTATGGGGTCAGAATGTAGAAATATGGAGGGAGTTGAAGTAAATTTATTTCAATTTTAGCCAACATTTCAATCTCAAAATTAGATTAAAGTTTTTTTATGAATTTCTACTTTTTCTGTACTTGTTCTGCTACTTGGAATCTATAAGAACTAATCAGAAATTATAGTTTCCATTTCACAAGATTTTTTTTTTTCCAAAGTGACTTTTCAAAAATAGTAATTAAGAAGAATTTTTTTTTTTGGTTGGTTGGTGGGTTTGGGGTTTTTTTGGGGGAGTGGGGGTGTTTTGGGTTTTTTTTTGGGTGGGTGGGTTGTATGTTTTTGTTTTTGAGGGCTTCGGTTGAATTTAAACCTAAACTTCTGGCTAATTCAGTCTTCATTTGGAAAATGTTGAAATGAGATTTCAATCACAGTCAAAGATCACAAAGTTTTCCACTGTCTTGTTCATCACTAGTAAATAGATCTGTTATACAGCTCTAGGAGTATGTGGGCTGCAATTCCCGTCCCTATCTTAAATTCCAGATGACTCAGTGAAACGGAGAGTCCCAGAGCGTCTGGGGGCTTTGTTTTGGAAGAATTGTTCTCATGATTTATTATCTTTCTGGTAATTCTTCATAAACACTGAGAGTCAGCAATATGGGAGTATTTGTGGCTTCCCATTCAGCAGCCATCAGATAGTTAAAATAATCGTTGTGTTTTGTTCCAAGTGCATTACACTCAAAAGCAAACATTCCTTTCCTGAGAGTTTATCTTTTTCTGAGAAGACATTAAGCATGGGAAAAAATATAATTACCAAACAAAAATGTTTTTTTAAATTTCTTCTGTAAAAATAATAGAGACTAGCCACTTCTAACACAGAGATAGAAATTAGGCCTCTTCATTTCTGTTTCCTTACAAACTGTACAGAAAGGATACCATCACCTCATGAAAAGCATGAGGCTCATGTTCAGAATTCTTACTAAAATCCTTGGGCAATTTTAGTTTTATTAAAAGAATGAAGAACTGATTTATATCAGAACAGGAGGGGGAAAAGTGTCTCTCCTAGTAGGCTTTAGAATGAAATCATTTAGACCTGAAAATTCTGGAGGTTCTATCACTCAGGCTCTTTGCAAATAAAGTTAGGAAACAGGATAATACCTTCTCAGGTATTCAGGGATAAAGTCTGCAAAAGGCAGCTGGGAAAAATGAAGGCTGCTCCTCTAATTCTAATTCAATTATTGGAAAAATAATGCAACAGGAAGAACAAGTCTTTATTTAAAAGAAGATTTAATGAGGTTGAACATCTGAAAGACATATCCAGATGTACGGACTGAACTGATCACATAGCTATCAAAAGACAAATATGTGTGGGTAGTACAAATTTCCTCCTACTCACAGGCGTGTAATTCCATTCAGTCTCCATGCACTGCCAAATATTCCCCATTATTTCTAATCCTTTTGCTTTTTATTTAGCCTAAATTCCTTTGGATAAACAGTATGTATGATTATAACTGGCTATTTATATGTCACATGTCTGTTTTCTCAATTCTGACAAAGTTGGAACAGGCAGAATTTGCTGTAAAGATAATTAATGGTACTAGAAAATATACAAAAATAGACAGGAAGAAAAAAAAAGAAACTCTGTTAGTGTCCTATAGAGTTAAACCACACTTACAAGTGCCAGAATCACAACAAAACCTTCAAACAAGACTCATATCTTCTTAGGCACCTTAAAGAGACATAATTCTAGAGGACATCACATTTATTAGTTCATAGGTTTCAGGAATTATTTGTATTCTTTTGTCTTGTCTGCAATTTTCCCTAAAGTAAACATCCTGCATTCCTGGAAAAAGATTATAAAGGAGCAATTTTTTCCCCCAATATGGTATGATCCGGGATTAGCAAAGAAGGGATCAAGACTTAGAAACTTCCCAGATTTCTTTCTATCTGAAATAAACCTGTGAATAACTGTGGCAAAGGAGGTTTTTTCTCCTCTGAGATACTCTAAAATGTACAAATTTTCTGATATCTATTTATTGTGTAAGCCTACAGTGCCCAGTGTCATCTTCTGATAGTAATGGTATACCCAGTATCTGATATCTAGATAATTATATCGTTCTTATCATTGGTTGCCATTAAACAAACATTTTTGGGAGATCAGGCCATAATCATCAAGTTTTTCTGGTGCAAACTGTAAAACATCCAAACATAATTAGATATTTATACAAGTAGTTCCATAATTATGACCAGCAGTGAAAAAAAAAGAAAAAAAAAAAAAAAATCAACCCACAGTAACACAGAAATAAAAGACAAACTTGGAGAAAAGAGTAGATGAGTTGACAAAAATTCTGTGTTTCCAACTACTGACAACTGCTTTATACTCTGGTGATATTCATGAAAATGTCCCTGAATTACCTGGTGATCAGCGCAGAGAAATCAGCTGGAGTTTTTTATCAACTTGGAAAATGCAGGGAAGAGCATCGAAGGAGGTTTTAAATCTGCCATTTAATAACTGGGTATATTAAACATTCAGCACATCGAACAACAGTAGAGCAAACTTCAAACTGACAGCATTCGAGTAGGGGAGGATCTGAAAAACAAGCTGCACACCCATACTGGGGCTGGAACAACCATGCTAGTTTTTATTTGCTATCCCTTATAAAGATTATATACTGAAATTGTGTTTGTAGCCCTGTACCACACCACAGGATGAAATCTGGGTAATACGTGGGCCAACGCTATCACTCCACATTAGAGAGATGGCCACAAACTGCAGTGAGTGTTGAACACTTTTGACATAGTTGTTCCATCAAAATCTTCTGCCTCTCATTGGTTTCAGTCACACTAAACATTTAAATGGTCTGAATATTTTTGCACAGGCTTTCCCTCCCAGCTTCATCCCCTTATGTGTGTGTTTGATATGTGATATATAATACCAGAGAGTCAGAGAAGCAGTTCTTTTTCTTGGTAGAATTGTGACTTCCATCTCTTATTTAAGGCTCTAAAAATCTTAACCTCATTTTTCCCCAAAGAATAATGACTGTAATCTTATGTCTAAACTATCCCTCAGTGTAGTAATATTTCTGTAAATACCTGGATGCTTTGTTTTTTTTAAAGTCACGTTTGCCACCTGGTAGCACACATTCATTAAGGAGACTGTTTTCACCTTAGACTTTCCATATTCATTCAGCCATTTTTTCCTGGCAGTGAGACATTCTGTCATTTTGAAAGGATTACCTACCCTGCATTATAATTCAGTGTCAGCATATCCAAAGCTATAAAACCTTCTAAGTGATGGATCTCTGCAAATCTTCTCTTTTTCTTTTCCATTCTATATTGTCACATTGTCAATCAAGACAGTCCAGACTCTTTTGGCACATAGGAACTTTCTTGAAAAAAACATTCTGGAAATGTATACGCTGTTGTGTGATGGAATATTTTAAGAAATTCACTATGGGACTGACTGTATGGTTCATTTGGGTTCATAATTTTCTGCTTAAAAAATTATAGTAGAGAGATTAAGTGAGAGTCTGTGCTTCTCAAAAGCTGTAGTTTATAAGCCAGGGATCACAGCTAATTTTCTATCTTTGAAGAACAAAATAGCTACAAGATCAAAATAAATAACCATGTCAATGACACTAAAAGTACAAAAAGAGGTGATGATCAAGGCTTGCATTTGTGTCTGAATGAGTTAGATCTTGGGACATATTCCAGTAAAAGAGGGTTATGTCTGAGAAGTTTCCCCTGTATACCTCAAGCTTTCTAAATCAGTGTTAGTTTTACCTTTCTGCGTCAGTGAGATGGATGGTGACCCTGTAGATTACAGCAGACCAAGTTGCTGAATGCTGTGGCTCACAGGTGCCAGCAGTTCACCTCACTTATTTGCCAACTCCCAGGGGCATGCTCTGCTGCAAAATAAGCAACTGGTACCTGGGCAGAATGTGTCCTGTGAGACCAAGCACCACATAATGTATATTTGACCACTGCACACTTTTTTTGATCTTATGACCTTTCCCTCAGCGGATTACACCTCTTTCAGAGCTTCCTGCACAAGAAAAAGAACTACTGTCAAAAAGTGACCGTCTTTTCTTTCCCTTTCTCTTCATCCTCAAATAAGAGGAAGACTTGACCTGTCCATCTTTTGAGAAGATCATGTGGTATTTGGGTTGGGGGAGGGGGGTTGAAGGGGAAGAAATGAGGACTGAGGGAGAAAGAAAAGAAAAGAAAAGAAAAGAAAAGAAAAGAAAAGAAAAGAAAAGAAAAGAAAAGAAAAGAAAAGAAAAGAAAAGAAAAGAAAAGAAAAGAAAAGAAAAGAAAAGAAAAGAAAAGAAAAGAAAAGAGAAAAGAAAAGAAAAGAAAAGAAAAGAAAAGAAAAGAAAAGAAAAGAAAAGAAAAGAAAAGAAAAGAAAAACTTTGTTCAATGCATCTGGGTAATACCAAGATCAGATTTGGTTCCTGAGTATTTGATCTAAATTATTTTTTGTCCCCCCAAACATAAGAATTTTCATAAAACTAGCCAATAAGATGGAATATTTCTATTGCACTAAATCATTCCTATACTTATTTTTCAGAATTAATTTCTTAATTAAGGAGGAACATTTAATGTGCTTTTGTTTAACTGTTCCCTTTTAAGTTATTTGTGTACATAGGGAAGACATTAACTCATAATTTTGGAGAAACCCTTTGTTTTGTTTGTTTTATTTTCCTGGATTGTAGAAAATTTCTTACTGGTTCTATAATTCATTATTGTTAATTTTAAACCAAATTTGTTATTATTTAAATAGGTTTAAAAGTAAAAAAAAAAATTATATTTCTCTTCTGCGCTGAAAAAAGTCTAGCAAGAATAACTGTACTTTTCTTATTCTGATGCTTCTGAGATGGAAAACAATTTTATATGGGAAGAACTTACCTGAAGTTTTTGTTGTTGCTGTTGTTGTTGGCTTTTTCTGAGCTGCTGCTAAGTTCTCGGAAAAATCTTACCTTTTTTTATTAGACTTTGTTAAAAATTTTGATTTTCTGCCTGCCATATCACATTAAGGTGATTTTCCTATTAACCTAATTAGCTTGAATAATTCTAGTGACAGTGTTAGAAAAAATATTTGAAGAGTCAGATAAATTTATTGAAAAGGTAGAAAAAAATTTAACGCATCTGAACTTCTTATATTTAAAATATATTATATATATATGTTGAGGAGACCCATTTCCTAAACTTATGGGATTTTTTACTACCCTCTCACTAGAAACAAAAATATGTTTCCTCCTCTGACTTGAAAAGAAAAAAAAAAGGACCTGAACTTCATAATCCTTCTATTTAACATGGCAGAATGAGTGTGAAACAAAAAATTGAGATGAGAAAAACTTAGAAATGAAGAAATAATGTGGTATTACATGGTGTACTCTGTTTTCCCATAATAACTGGCTGTATACATAACCTTCCTGGAGCAGTGCTATTATAAAATGGGTTCTGTAGTCAGTCTTGTGTTTCCATCACCATTCTAAGATTGATTTCAAATTCCTTGGCAAGGCTTAGCATGTAAGCCATTTAAGATTGCATTTTTTAGATACAACTTTGATTTTTCAGGCCTTCTCCTCTCAGGTTATGGAAGCAGCACTTCCTCATCTCAAAGTATCTATATATAGGGTACATATATATATGTAAAACTTATGTTATACAAACATAAGTTGTATCCTCCTTTAAGTTCCAGTTCAGCTTCTGAAAGCCACTTGCATAATATCTAACACTGATGCTGCGATGTCAGGCTAGATGTGCCCCCCACGGATGTGTGCAGGGAAGACAGACATATATTTCACAGGGAAAGCGCATTCCTTGGAGACACATTAGTTTCTTTTGCCTATAAACAACTCTGTTGTCCTACATGTTAGTCCACATGTAGGAAGCCTACATGGCTTGAAAGAGTGGGTATTTTTGGCTGTTAAATCCCATTATTATTAGATTTAAAGCAGGGCTTATGTTAGGGCTTTTGCCGGCTTTTGTTTGGGGTTTTATTCATTCTTTATCAGAAGATTATGTTCTTTGCTTCCTGTATATTGCCACTTTGATTAATGCCCCCTGGTATTCTATATGGTTTAAGAATAAGGCATCTTGCTACCATCTGGGCCCATAGTTACAGAAACATAGAGCCAAACATGCAAATTTTTTCATCATGTGCAATATCTATAAACACCATCTCACCAAAAAGGTTTTCTAATATTTAGCCTCTTCATCCTCCATGTGAGTGCCAAGCAGAGTGCTATGCTTTGCTGCTGCACCGTGGTTGTTGAAACGCAACACTGACATGGAATGATTTAGTGTATTAAAAAGGACAAATGCACATTCATATTGGATTTTTGTCTTTGCTAAAATATTATTGAGGTGATAAATACTGGTTTAACCTGAGTAATTCTATGTCTGCTTCAGCTCATTGTGAAATTGTATCACTGTTGATCAGATTTCCATTATATATTACTCTTTGTGAAAGTCTCAATTATATTTCATCAAGTTCATTGCTTGTATACACTACATTTCCTTTACATTATATAGGTAAAATTTTTTATAGAAATATCAGACACAATAAAACTCAAATTATTGATTCCATTAGACAAATTTCACAGTCTTTGTAAAAATTGATTGCACCAGGATTTTACTTGTGTTTTTAAATGTAGGATCTGGCGTGAATTTCATTTCTATGTACATCAACCCTTTCTAATCTGATCTTGTTTGGTGGATATTAACATCTGTTGCAGTGCTGTTTTTTTGAATACTAACTACCAAGATTAAAATTAGTCACTTTAAAAATAAAACCACTTTAAAATGTGCTAAAAATATTTGTAGCTTACTATTTTTTTCCAGCAAATAATTTGAAAATAGCAGATTGTGATTGTTTACCAGTTGTTCTAAAAACAGATTTACTAAATATAACATAAATGTATAGATTGTATAGCCATTATGTAGCTTAATAAAACATGCAATGCATTACACTATGATCCCAAGGTCTGGATATTTCAAATAAATTTGTTTTTACTTATGGAATATTTTTTCTTTTGATAAATGCAGGCGCTAAAAAAAAAATCTTTGAAATAGAAAATTTGCAACACATTGAAAATGTAAAATGCAATAAATAAGTCAGAAAGGAACAGTACTCTTGAGAAAAAGACCCACTCAGATCCAAGTCAAACTCATCTTCCTGCCTTCTAGAATTTAGTTTTTAGTAATTTTGAAGAATCATCTGACTGAAATGGTACACCTGTTTTCAAGGGTAGTCAGATCTATTGAGTCAGGTCTATTGAGTAATTTCTGAAAATAACTCCATAGCTTCTCTGTATATAAAGAATTCTTACACCATGTTAGGGAGATGTGATTTCTGAGCTGTATTCAATTTTTTTACTACTACGAGTATAATTGAGTATATAAATTAGCCTTATATTATTTAATACTCATGAAAAATTGTAGAGCTATTTTGCTTCAATTACAAATGAACTGACTCTTTGATTCATGTAGTTAAATGAAATACAACAAATTATTATTATTATTCAAAGATTGAAAAAGAGACCTTGGCTTGGTGAGTGCAAACTGAAACTTCAGTAAAAGTCCTGAGGGGTCTTATTAATTCTCTTTAGCCTGATTACAAACCCAGTATAGAGAAAGTATGAGAAGAGGTATTGTTACTTCAAACAGACCAGGGAAGCATTTTAAATCCTTCAGACGGAGTGTATTTGTTTTGCATTTAATATATAAAATAGTAGAGAGGAAACTAACCTTAGAAAACAACCTCTTCACACTTTTTATTTCTATCTATTAGTTTACTGAGTGTCTTAGGTTGCAATGCAAGATGTAACCTGCAGTACGTATTTTATTACCAACCGTTGAAACCAGGTAGAGCTGTGTGCTTTATCTCATCCATGACCCATCCCTCATAACTTAAGAGGGGACATTCTCTGTTAATGGGACAGCTGTTAAGACCAGGTGGGGCATTCTTTATCTTTTCCACAACCCATGTTTCCTCCAGGAAGATATCATCTGTTAATGGGCCATTGAGTCCCACTGCATGAATAAAAAAATTACATCGTCCCATTGTGAAATGCTCCACCCAGGGATAGGAGCCAAGCATTTCCTACCTAGATAAAACCTGAGATTTGGAACATCAGAGCAGCCTTTTCCCACTGGATTTCCAGAGGAAGACCAAATCCATCTACATCATCACTGGACTTTTGGAGGAAAACTTCACCCTCCTACAGAACCACTGCTTCAACAAAACCACATCTATCACACCGGGAGGACTGCAGCCACCATTTAATGGGATTGTTACCAACACCCTGACCGACGGGGTGTCAGGTTATATTCTGACTCTGTCAGTGGTTTTGTATTACTGCATTTTAATTTTAATTTTCCCACTGAATTACTGATATTCCTATTCCCATATCTTTGCCTGAGAGCTCCTCAATTTCAAAATTACAATAATTTGGAGGGAGGAGGTCTACATTTTCCATTTTGAGAGAGTCTCCTGCCTTCCTTAACAGATACCTGTCTTTTCAAACCAAGACACTGAGTTTAATATTGACCTTTACTGATCAGGGGAAACTCTTGCAGGCATCGTAATGGAAATGCCTGCCCTAGAAGTACTAATGACAAAAATGTTGCATCGCAAACTGAGATTTATTTCTGAAAAACTGTGCCATGTGAGACGGTTACTGACACTCAGTTTCTTTCTACCACCAATTCCTTTCCAGCTCTGTGAAAGTCCTAGAGAAAATACTTCTTCAAACACATATCTCGAGAAGGATTAGCTTGAATTACCTGTAATTTGTAACTCCTGTAAAAATTCCCCAAGGAATGAGACATTTATAAATCTAAGTACCAATAATTAAATCAGATATTACAGGAAAATACCTGGAATAACAATGAAATATCTTGCAGAAGTTGGTTTCTAAAGTAATTTAGGAAAAACCCTTACTCAATTGCTTGTCTTGGTCACACTCCTTGAATTTCCTTTTTTATATTGCTTTCTAAAGGGAAGGGAAAAGATAGATGTATTAAAAAATCCTACATAAATTCCAGCTTTTTGAGTAGGAAAATTCCACTACTATGAACATGACATCACCTTCTAAGTTTACACTGAAAATGTATAAATAATTAGTAACCTGTGGTGAGAAAAATAGGTGAAAACTTGCCTAGCAGAGTTTCCTGGTACCAAAAAAACTGTGTACTGAAGATTTTATGTTTCTGTTCCTCAAGCTGTGAATGAGGAAGTAAGGTATTTTTCTTTTCTGCAGTAGAATATTTTCCTGTAGGTTTCCCCAGGGTGCTTTATGACTCTGCATGAATCCCACTTACGGTTCAATTGATTCCAGAGGAGGTAATGTAACAACAAATGCTCTGAAATAAAAAGAAGTGTGCATTTCACATTTAATGCCACAGAATAATATATTCAGGACTTAATATAAAATGATGCCCATTTCACTCTCACAGAGTTTAGATTAAATTTCTTTTTGGGTCTATGCTGGTGCCAGATCGGCAGTAGCTGAATAGTGTTGAATTTATTTTCATTGTGCTTTGTCTGTGGAGGTGCGAAAGGTGTAATTGAAACTTTGACCACCTTTTCATTATAGGAAGAATAAGCTAATCCATCAGTGCTAAGATCAGGAAGTTGGTGTCATACATCAAGCGTCATTTAGCACATGCACATCATTCCCACAGATCAATTATTATAATATTTATTTTAAAAGGCACAGGTTGGAACCAAGAAAGTGAAACATCCATCTTTGTCAGTTACACACCTCTAATTCCTAACAGTGTTAACTGCAAATTTGGTGGTACAACCAGGCACAGTCTAAATTTTTTACAAGTAATAATTTTTAATTTCATTTAGCCACATCCCAATTTATCTTCATCATTTGTCTCTTAGAATTCAATAAATTCTTGCTTTATGAAATCAGTCATGTAACTCTTTTCTGAATAACCCATAATAATAGCAAGCTGTTGTTAAACAAGTGGTGACTGTATTAGCTTGCTGTAGCAGCTAAGGCACAAGTTGAAAAGGGGAAGGTTAAAATAGGTATAAATATTCCTATCCCCTCTGCACCTCTGCACAGGCTAGGTTTTGTTTCTTCCCCCCTCTGTGCTCCTTGCTGAAATGACAACTTGTGTAATAGAAACATGACAGAAAACAAAACCAAAATAGAACATCTCTAATACAAGCTGAAATTTTCTTATCAATTAATTTTCACTTTATAGTCATAATTCCCCCCAACCAGCCCTAATCCACTCATTTCCCTCCACCCACTCTTCTCTCCCATGGCTTGTCCTTCTTTGCTAGTGGTAATCTTGAAATTTAATGTCAAGGAGCCTGCCGCTAGCTTTGATGTCAATAATTTGCCCAAACTGACAACAGATATAATCACTTTTTTAAGTGTTATCAAGAACAGCTGCTGTGAAAGTAATTCAGTGTGTGAGATGGGGGTGGGGAGAAGGGATGGATGGTAGAAAGAGAGGGTTGGATTATTAGGCATGCACAACATCCACAACTATATCCTAGATAAAGTGGAAGATTCTCTGTCCTGCATTTCTGCACTAAAGGTGCATAGAAAAGAAGCAGCTATCATGATATTGAGAAATCAGATAACGCCCAAATTTAAGAAACAAAATTCCAAAACAGTCATAGAAAAATAGAGTAGACTTTTAAGAAGCGTGTCAACAGATCCCACTGAAGTGAGAATTTAAACTATCTGAGGAAGAGGGCAATTAGTTTAAAAGAATTCAAATGAAAGTTGCAATTTTTTGTACAGTATGCTCCCGTGATTTTTTTCCTTATGTAGTGGGGAAAGATGGATGTGTGGCTATGTGCATGTATGCACACGTACGTCTGACGAGTACAAATGATATTCAGCAGAGCAATTGTGGAGTCTCATACCCCCATGCTGTGTATATAAAAGGTGTTCCTCACCATGGGGAAGCTGGGGGAAGCTTTTCCAATTCCCACCTTCGGAAGCAAGAGAAATGAAAATTGGCAGAAAAACAACAGCCACCTCCCAGAGGTGTCTTATCCTGCAGCGCGCAATGGAGTAGAAGCCAAAACCACAAAAAGGAAATATCCATCACCAAATTTAGAAGACCTCATGTCCCTCAGCGCTGGCCCTTTTAAGGAGCTGATGTTTGACAGATGGAGGGGACAAAATATAGTCTCTGTTTACTCCCAGCACTTAATTCCTATTTACAGTAATTTCACGATTATAAGCCGCACTGATTATAAGCCGCACTTCTGGGTTTCAGCAGCTTTTTGGTTTTTGTCCATACATAAGCCGCACCTGATTATAAGCCGCATGTTACAATACAGAGTGTGATAAAAGGTGTCTGTTCTATCACCATCTGTTGAGGGTGGGGACAGTGATCCTTATCTCAATGGCAGATAATTTGCTAATGGGCCATCCATTGAAACCAGGCAAGGCATTGTTCTTTATCTTTTCACACCCCATCCTTCCTCCAGCCAGTCATTGTCTGCTAATGGCCCATGGAGTCCCACTGCGTGACTGATAAAATTACTGCATCCCATTGGAAGTTGCTCCAGCCAGGGGGAAGAGCCCAACATTTCTTACCAAGATAAAAACAGAGGTTTTGGGACAATAAGGTAGCCCCTTTCTCCACTGGACTCCAGAGGAAAACCGGATTTCTCCACATCACCACTGGACCTCCAGAGGGAAACTGCACCTTCTGCAGGAGCACTGCTCTAACTGAGCCACATCTGTCACTGCAAGGGGACTGCAATCACCATTTAATGGGACTGCTACCAACACCCTGCCTGATGGTGTCAGGTTGTACTCTGACTGTGTCAGGGTTTGGAGTTTGTTTCTTTGTAGTACTGTATTTCTATTTTAATTTCCCTAGAAAAGAACTGTTATTCCTAATTCCCATATCTTTGCCTGAAAGCCCCTTGATTTCAAAATTATAATAATTTGGAGAGAGGGGGTTTGCATTCTCCATTTCAAAGAGAAACTCCTGCCTTTCTCAGCAGACACCTGTCCTCCAAACTAAAACAGCAACTTTTCGTTCTTTGTCCACATATAAGCCGCACCTGATTATAAGCCGCACTTTGGGTTCGGACCAAAATTTTAGTCAAAATGGTGCGGCTTATAATTGTGAAATTACTGTACCTTTTGGTGATGATATCTCGCAGGAAGCTGGGACTGAAAGATCTTTTCTGAATCCAAATCATCCCTGTTGGTTGCTTGAAAGGATGTCAAGTTCCCTGGAAAGAAGGAAGAAGACGAATCTGAGGGAGTTTCCCTCCCTGCTCCTTCCCTTGGGGGAGGATGAAGAGGCCAGACAAAGCCCAAGAGCATTTTACAGCCCCGTATTACTCCTCACTCAAGCAGTATGTGAAGACTTAGGCAAGGTTTCAAATATTGCACAACAGCATTTGGCAGAGGCTACCTAAAAAACTGGGGAATTTGCAGACAAATCTAATATGAAGCATTAGGATTCAGCAGACCTTTCAAAAAAATCCAAAAAATACTGAGAACTAGTTAGAAATGCTAACTTTGCCAGCATGTTGAAGTCAGGGTTATGATCTCACGGCGCAGTACATCCTCATACTTCTGCCAGTAATTTGGAAAGTTGCATTTGACATTTTAACCTACATTCAAATGCAAAAGTTCAGTTTTCTGGGGTTTTACATGTTCTGAGGAACATAATTCTCTTGGGAGCCATCAAATTCTGTCCTGGATGTTAATATCCATTAAGTGATTACAGCAGAGAGTAGGACACTTTGAGTATCTGGGGCAGTATTCACCTGTGAACTGGACCTTTTCCAACTCTAGCAAGAAGCAGGTTAGACCAGAAGACATATTACAAGAAAGATATAACAATAATTAAAGCGAAAAAACCCCAAAACTATATAGAAAAGGAAAGTATAAACTGGCAGAAGTTCTGATCTCCTGGTGTTCTAGATTTTTTTGACCTTTTGCCCTTCTCTTTTAAAACAACCAAGAAAAGCATAAGTGCTAAATACTTTAATGCAAAAATTTAATTCTACCTGCAGTTACCTGAAAATGCTTGAGAAAAAGCAAACTTTTACAAATCATGAAGAATATTTCTATGTTTGCTGAGTTCTAGTAAAATAAGTTGCAAAGAGGTTCAAGAACCAGTGTTTAATTGCCCATGTTTAATTATCAGGTCATCTATTCTTGCATTTTTAAATAATTTGACTCACTTTTCCTAGGCTACCAGCTGTTACTGTGTCGTCTCACTTCCATCTGAGAGGATGGATCTGTAACGTTATGTTTTCAACTGACATTAAAATTATATCACAAGGAAGATGCAAATTAATTTTCTAAAGTGGTGGACATGCATTTGTAAAGTCCATACAAAAACACTTCTCCTCCAGTGCATGAAGGGAGCAAATGTGCATCATGATAGATGCTTGTGTGATAGACACCCACCTTGAGCAAAGATGTTCTGAGAGTTTTCTGGTATTACAGGGGTCAGCATGCTTTAACAACCTAGAAAGCATAGATAAATGCTCAAGTAGTTTATGAAAGAAAAGAGCACCTTTACATCTCAAGTAACAGCTTGAAAGAGAAGAGCTTTCTTGCAGCAGAATAGCAAAATAGTCAATTAGATAACAATTAAACGTTTAACATATTTTATTCCCTCCTTGATTAAATAAAAAAAGCTTTTGTTCTAGTATTCAGGTGAAGAGTTGGCTGTTCAGCTGGTCATGTATCTGCTAGAAATTAATAATTAATCACTAGAAGGCAAAAAACAATGAATTGTTCATTTTAACATTGCCTAATGCAGTTGATTGCCTATAGAACAAACCAACAGAAGTTACATTGTGCACATACAGGATGTGCTAAACAGAGATGAGAAAATTGAACTTTCAAATATCCCCAGTCTAAATTTTCCCACTTTTCAAAACCATTCAAAACTGTTCCTCCAGATTCATATGGATTTATCAATATTTTTTTTGCCTTGATTAGATCAGAAATTCTATTAAAGTTGATTTTAAATAATAACAGTGTGCTACTTTTTTGGACATATTATTTGGATAGCAATCAAAAGAACTTCCAAATGACCATTACTAGGTCATAGAGTAATGAAACCATACTGAATAGGCCCTGTATGACAAAGGAAGATCGAGATGTAATTACAGCTGGAACAGCTGCAATGAACCTTATGCATGAACAAACACGAACAAATGTGTGTAAATGATCTTTTCTGAATACAAACTAGAAATTGCTGTCACGTGCAACTAGACATTAACACAACATCTTGTTCAGCATCTGAATAATATGATTTTTTGCTGGCATCTGAATTATGTCAACTTCAAAATTATTTTGTAGGTAATAAATTATTGTTTCATTTGGAGTTTTCCTTGCAATTAAATTAATAATTGACTAATTAATTAGGTAGGAGGTAAAAACATCCCAGTTGCATCCTTACAGATAAATTTTGGAGAGTTCATGAGTTTGAGTGTATGGATGGAATTTTTTTTTCAAATTTCTTGTTGCAACAAAATTTTTACATTTTACATTTTGCTTTCTTTTCATTAAAACTTCCTTACATTGCTTAACTTCACTTCGTTCTGACATAACATGGATTAAAATTAAAAAGTAAGAGACCATGAGGTAGAACGCTTTCCACTGCTATGAAAATAGCTCTTGTGTAAACCTCTTTGCACACATTGAAAGAACTCCAGTAGGAACTGGCTGGGGATAGAATTACTCAGTTGTGTTGTGCCAGCCACTTCTATCCATCACTGGCTCATGCCTCTCTCCAAGTGTTGTTCCTGTTATTTTCTCCAGGATTTTTTTTCTGAAAGACAAAATGTATTGCACTTCTCTAAATATATTCAAAATAAACTTCAAGCTAACAGTGCTGAAATCAGCTCCACACTTAATGTCTTGTTTGTAGGAAAGCAAAGGACAGAGCAGGAGGAGACTTGGCTACCCTCTATGAATCCTGTCTTTCTTGGACAAGACACTGATAGTGCAAGATAGATGTCAAGCCATTTTAAGGTGTTTTATAAGTCTTCCCCACACAGTTAGATGGGTAGGTAACTAGTGCATGAGTAAAGTATACCACCTCTCTTAAATTTTCACCTGTGGAAGTATTTAAGCCTTTGACAGACTCCATTCAGGCAGAAATAGAACACGTTTATGATAAAGAACATTAACACATATGGACCTTGGATTCCACAGAAAGTAATGAGTTAAATTTGTCAGATTTATTAAAAACAAAATTATTTGGTCTTTTATGTAAAATTAATTATTTATATGTTTCTGAAAAAAAATGTTTTCTTAAATTAGAACATCATCCAAGATGTGATAGCCCATTGAATTCTGAGATCTTTGTGTTCTACACCTGAACTCTGGATCAGATGTATCCCAGCATTTTAAACATATATTGGAATACCTCATGAATTGTTGTGGGGTGTTTTTGACCAGGTTCTCACCAATGGCACTCCAATAACTTGCAGTCTCAATAAAGATACTATACTAGAATCCATTGATAATGATAGATAAGTAATTTTCCACTCAGGATTTTATGTTTGCACAGTAGCTTTTGCTCTTTAGAGGCGTAAAGCGCATAACTTTATTAAATAGACCTCTGACCTAATAACTTCTGGTAGCATTTCATAAAACAAAAGGTGGCTAACTTGAAGCTGAAAATAAGTCATTCTGATAGAGATAGGTTTCAGATTTTAATTCCGGCTTCCTAAAAGAAGTATATTCCTTTTTGTAAGTCAGCAAAAACTTTAAACAGATGTTGGGGACATGTAGGAACCTGACACTATCCAAAAAAGCCGTTTGAGGAGGGCTCCTGAAGCTTTTCTGGCTCCTGCATCAGCTGTTGAGAAGTAAGATTGTACACGAAGTGTGATAGGAAGTGGTGTTCTTTTGCTTCTTCAACAGAGAGAATTCCCTCAGTGACTCTCAGCCTGGCATCAACAAGCTGGCAGTTTGCCATCTGGAAAACTGACATTTGTCTCCCCTGGGTCTACTGAAACAGTTCTGCTGCAAAACAGCATTCGTACCTAAAGAAAATATAAAAGAGAGTAGAAAGCTTGCTGAGCACAAATAATAGACACACCAATGTTTTTCTTTTAAATAGTAGGAACTGTTGGCCTTTCAGAGTGTTTTTATTCAGCATCCTTTATTGTAAAGGTGCTTTTGCATGAAAAGAACAGTAAAAGCACGTATTATGTATTGGCCATCTCCTGTTCCACCAGTCAAGCAACAGTTTTAAGGAGTAGTCTGGGTTTTTAAAAACTTACTACCTGAATCATTAAGCTTTTTTTTTTTTTTTTTTTTTTTTGTTTTTTCTCCCCTTTTTTTTCCTGAGAGTTAGCATTATGGAGAACATTAGACCTTAAATCTGACAATCAGTATTTCAAAAACACTAATTTCACAATTATAAGCCGCACTGAGTATAAGCCGCACTTCTGGGTTTCAGCAACTTTTTGGTTTTTTGTCCATATATAAGCCGCACCTGATTATAAGCCGCAAGTTACAATGCAGAGTGTGATAAAAGGTATCTGTTCTATCACCATCTCTTGAGGGTGGGGACACTGATCCTTATCTCAAAGGCAGATAATCTGCTAATGGGCCATCCATTGAAACCAGGCAGGGCATTGTTCTTTATCTTTTCATAACCCATCCTTCCTCCAGGGAGTCATTGTCTGCTAATGGCCCATTGAGTCCCACTGTGGGACTGATAAAATTACTTCATCCCATTGGAAGTTGGGGGAAGAGCCCAACATTTCTTACCAAGATAACAACAGAGGCTTTGGGACTCTAAGGTAGCCCCTTTCTCCACTGGACTCCAGAGGAAAACCGGATTTCTCCACATCACCACTGGACCTCCAGAGGGAAACTGCACCTTCTACAGGAGCACTGCTCCAACTAAGCCACATCTGTCACTGCAGGAGGATGCAGCCACCATTTAATGGGACTGCTATCAACACCCTGCCTGACAGGGTGTCAGATTGTACTCTGACTTTGTCAGGGTTTGGAGTTTGTTTCTTTGTAGTACTATATTTCTATTTTGATTTCCCTAGAAAAGAACTGTTATTCCTAATTCCCATATCTTTGCCTGAAAGCCCCTTGATTTCAAAATTATAATAATTTTAGAGAGGGGGTTTACATTCTCCATTTCAAAGAGAAGTTCCTGCCTTTCTCAGCAGACACCTGTCCTCCAAACTAAAACAGCAACTTTTTGTTCTTTGTCCGTATATAAGCCGCACCTGATTATAAGCCGCACTTTGGGTTTGGACCAAAATTTTAGTCAAAATGGTGCGGTTTATAATCGTGAAATTACTGTAATTTTGAAAGAATTTCTCTTTGTGATAAAACTGGATTATAATAGGATACTTGCAGAGCCAAACATCATGACTTTGGCCAAACTTTCTCACAGTGAGAATTGCTCATTTGCAGAACATTGAGAGTTCTATTACCTCTTCAGATCCAAAAATAGAATTAGAAGACATAGGTTGACATAATGAGTTAAGTGCTGAAAATAAAGCTGTCATGATGAAAAAGCTTATGATGCAAACACTGTTTAACTCCATCTCAACAGTGACAAATTTAGCGTTGGATTAATCAGGCTATTTTCTCGTGCTTTCAAATGTACAACCTGTTCATCATTGTACAGATGCCAAAACTTCTTATACTTTATATTTGCCAATCTTTTAAATGAAATGTAAGTAGTTCATAAGATATGTTCTAGTTACAGTAAAAGAGTAAATTTGATTCTAAATATACTTTCATGTTTCAAATTCTTTGTTAAATTGAACTGGGAAAACTGCACTGCAAGTTTTAAGGAGATAATATCAAACAATAAGACTTTTGAGTAAAAACGGCAAGATTTAAAGTAAGAGGTGTTATATGTTTATTAAATCACAATGCAAACCATTTTTGAATTCTGAAACTTCTGAGCTTTTCAGAAGCAAACTACTCAATAGATTTTCTTTCAAGGATTTCTCTCCTAGTTACAGGAAAAAATAAAAAAGATTGTCTTCTATTTCATAAATATGCTATATGTGCCAAATGTCAAGTCAAACCATTTTACCACAACTCAGCTGCCAAAATGATTGCATACTCATGTGGGTTTTTTTCTTAGGGTGAGACTGAAATGCCTTTTAACAAATAAATATTAAAAAAGGTATTTATTTTAACACAGATTCAGGTTATTGCAGGCAATCCTAATCTTAGTGTAAATAATACTGCTTAGTTCTTTTCTCTTGTGTTAGTATTCTGGTCATCTTATTTCTGATTCAAGAGATTCAGAGTCTTGTCTGATACTCAGATTTTTTTTTTATACATAAAGAGCAATGGAGACAAAATATTTAACATATTTAACATACCTTTTTTTTTTTTTTAAGGAGTTTTACTTTTTATTCTGAATCACCATGCTTGTCCCTTCATTTCATGTGGAGCTTTCCTTTCATCCATCCATCAATACTTTAAAGTTGATATAAATATTGTCCCATGCTTGGCGCTCCCCTGCTAGCACGGTTTGGCATCAACCAACAGCCAAGATCCTGGAGACCTTCACTTCCCTGTGTGGGATGGGGGACAGAAGTGGAAGAGTAAAAGTGAGAGACAAGAAAGGCCTTGGTTCTGTGTTAGCACAGCTTGACAACAAGGAAAACAATTCCTGTGCTACCAATCCTGTTTACAGCAGAAGTCCAAAGTATGGCACCATGCTTGCTGTGAAAAAAATCACTCTACCCCAGTGAAAACCAGCACACCTGACAAGCCTCCTCAGAAATATCAGACATCGAGCTGGGTTGGGGACAGAGAACAAAGGACAATTTCACGATTATAAGCCGCACTGAGTATAAGCCGCACTTCCGGGTGCCAGCAACTTTTCATTCTTTGTCCATACATAAGCCACACCTGATTATAAGCTGCATATTACAATACAGAAAGTGATAAAAGATATCTATTCTATCACCATCTGTTGAGGGTGGGGGCAATGATCCTTATCTGAACGGCAATCATTCTGCTAATGGGCCATCCATTGAAACCAGGTGGGGCATTGTTCTTTATCTTTTCATAACCCATCCTTCCTCCAGCGAGTCATTTTCTGCTAATGGCCCATTGAGTCCCACTGTGTTACTGATAAAATTACTTCATCCCATTGGAAGTTGCTCCAGCCAGGGGCAAGAGCCCAACATTTCTTACCAAGATAACAACAGAGGCTTTGGGACTCTAAGGTAGCCCCTTTCTCCACTGGACTCCAGAGGAAAACTGGATTTCTCCACATCACCACTGGACCTCCAGAGGGAAACTGCACCTTCTCCAGGAGCACTGCTCCAATTGAATCACATCTGTCACTGCAGGAGAACTGCAACCACCATTTAATAGGACTGCTATCAACACCCTGCCTGACTAGGTGTCAGGTTGTACTCTGACTTTGTCAGGGTTTGGAGTTTGTTTCTTTGTAGTACTGTATTTCTATTTTAATTTCCCTAGAAAAGAACTGTTATTCCTAATTCCCATATTTTTGCCTGAAAGCCCCTTGATTTCAAAATTGTAATAATTGTAGAGAGGGGGTTTACATTCTCCATTTCAAAGAGAAGTTCTTGCCTTTCTCAGCAGACACTTGTCCTCCAAACTAAAACAACAACTTTTCGTTCTTTGTCCATATATAAACCGCACCTGATTATAAGCTGCACTTTGGGTTCGGACCAAAATTTTAGTCCAAATGGTGTGCTTATAATCGTGAAATTATTGTAATTTTAACTGACTATCACACACAACACTGGAGCTTTCACCACATTTATCAAGAGGGCATTATTAGCCATGTTCGATACTATTGGTCTGACAGACTTTTAGTACATGAAAAACTAACTTGTCTAAAGACTTAGAATATTTATAGTGGCCTTCTTGAAAAGATTTGAGATTTGGTTGAGTTTGATTTGGATTAAGTAATTTGAAAGGTGGAACTCTAAAGACTTTTCTACTTATTATTATGTGAAAAAAAGGGAAATGGCTGTGTCCAGGAAGATGATTTTAAAATAAATCTAGAAGTTGAAGATCCCAGAAATAGTCTTAAGCCTTGGTTTGTTTACTGATAATAAAGTTACCAAAATCTAACTTCTCTACTCAAAAACTATGATCTAAAAATCAGATAATGCCCTTAAAATGAAAGAAACAATATTTTTTGTATCAACAACTTTTGTAAAAATTTTTCAAGTTCAAATGTAGATCTATGAGGTAGAACTAGAGGTAGCCGTCCACAATCTGGTCTTGATTACATCCCCAAATGCCTTAACTGATCAATAACAAACTGAATATTTCTATGATGACAGCATTGATGGTTAGGGAATGACTAACTTTGAGTAAAACAATAGATAAAGTGAGTAAACAGTGGTCAAAACCACAAATAACCCAAAAGTTTATGAAGAAGAGACTCTCAGCAATCTTTTGTTTGGCAACTAGTGGTGTACTTTAGTATGTATTTGTTTTGCAGATTAGGTTTGGAGTGTGGTGTTTGAGCGTATGCCATTCTTTGGGTTTCCTAAGAGTTACCACCAAACATACTTAGGTCCTGATATCACAAAATAATAGAATTAAAGTCCCCTTCCTATTTGTCCTCCCCTTTTCCTGGGGAAAAAAAGAAAAACAAAAAAAAGAAAGAAAGAAAGAAAAAAAAAGGAAAACTGAAAACAGTTTTTTAATACCATACCCACGAGTGAATACCATGCCTCTAGAAACTTCAGAAAACATTCAGACTTGCAAGAAGCATAACTGCATGACATGGGAACACCAGAAACCAGACAACTTTGGTTAAGAGATCAACCGAATATTAACATGTTCATTTTGGCGTTCACTTTGTCAGTACAAATATTTTCCTTGGAGTCCCCTCGCTACTGCTCCTGTCAACTTTGCGGTACTTGACCAGCTCGAAGGCAGGAGAGCAGCCCCCCTGCAGAGGACACTGATGCTGCCCAGTGGATAGTCAGGCAAGGTGTGCTGATGAGCAGTGCATCTGGAGCTCTGTCCACTGAGGTGTGACCATGTCAGTGTTGTTGAGACACTCTGTGCCTCATTATACCCTCCGTGCAGGCGCACACATGGGCTCCCAACCCTGCTCTCTCCATTTCAGCTTTTCACACCTGGGATGTACTAATCATATTCCAAATATTGGCCTTTGCTTCAGCAATCACTGCCTCAAAAGAAGGAAAGTGACGAGGCGGAATGATCCTTACCATAGGGATGGGGCATGCTATGGAATCTATAAATGGCACAGTCAGGATGAATAGTATCATTGTACTGGATTTTGCAGACAGTGCCAGTTACTGCAGTCAAAAGGACATTGGAGTAAAGCAGTTAATAAAAGAAAAAGGAGGAGGGGAAAGAGGTAGTGTTGAAAATCACGGAACTGAGAACATTGAGGCTTAAATGCCTTTTTTTTTCTCAGACAATGAACTGTCTGCATCAAAGTTAGTCCAATAGCATTTAGCTTTGTGCCTGCTTCCACTGTACCTGGCCATGGGATAAATAATGAATAGTGAGTGCAGACAGAGCTTACAAGGGCTCTATTATTCCCACAGCTTAAACTCTTAATTTAATAGAGTACACAGGAGAGGAAGAAAAAAATCTCCAAAGGAGATAAGAAGTAAAGACACATTGACACGACAGAACGGTAAAAATATCCTACAGAAAAAAGAAAAAAAAAAAAAAAAAGTTATATTCTCAGTTGGTTTATTACCAAAATAATTCGTACAAAAGCATGCTATAGCATTTTCTCATCCAAGAAGCTCAAATGAACTTATAAACTATTAATTGAAGGTGAAAGTTCCTCAAATATGATATGTGATTCTACTAGCACTTTTCAAAACTTCATCTCTTAAAGCACACTGCTGAGCCTGAAACGTTTAACCCAAATGGCAGACTGTTACAGGGTCATACCACAGATAGGACATGGTTTCTAACATATCATAGCTGCACATAAGCATTCTGTGTACATTAAAGGGGAGGAAAGAGCCTTCTGATTTTAAAGGCTTTTGCTTAAGCATACTTTAACGTATCATTATTTTGGCTTAAGAATGTGTCCCAAAACCACAAAAAAACAGCATTAGACGGAAATAATGACTCCTAATTACCAACCATATCCAGTTCAGATTCCCTACCTTTTCACCATTTAGTATTCTCTTTCTTTTCCTCTATGAATAAACAGTACCTTTATCTAACATATGTCTTTGTGTGCAAGAAAAGAAAAGTACCATTCTGTGAGATATCTCACAATGCAGCTTGCACCAAATCAAAGGAATACCTCAGGATTTCGTGATGATGGCCATATGCTCAAATTAAGAGAGATGTGTTGTCTTCTCTAGTCGTGGTATTTTCTCATGCCTTCATTTCTGCTTTGCCAGTGTACTTACTCTCTTTGCCACATGTCCAGCCTCTGTACTGCTTTAGAATAGAACAGTGACCCCCTGTATTCTAAATTTGGTGTTCTTAAAATTCTTCTAAAAGTTGCAAAAATTAATGCTCACTATGTGACTTTGGAGCTCAGATTCAATGAAAATCTTGACAGACCCTTCAGGTGTAGGTAGAGATTTAACTTCCTTTCATTACTAAATGAGGCATGGGAGAATTATTTATGCCTCATAGTGTTTTTCAGTGCCTTTGAAAACCTCCCCAAACCGACTTATTCTTATATTTGTTTTGAAAAGGAAAGCCCACTCCCTCCCCCTTGCACTCTTTGCTAGGTTTTTTAAAATTATTTTTAGGAAAGGTCTACTGGATAAAACCAAGAGCAATACTGAAGAAGAAAATAATTTTTACCTTTCAATTTCAAAGTTACATTGACAAGGAAATTTCACAATTAAAAAAAAAACCAAAAACACACAAAAAACCCCAAACACAACTGGAAAAAATACTGTAAAATAGTTTTACAAAGATTGTTAAGGAAGCAGGCAGCTTCTCTTGAAAACAAGCTACACAGCGGTTATCATGCATGAATTGTACTGGCGCACATCTAACAATGCACAAGTTCTGCGGGTAGATCTCTCTCTTGCCCTTTCAACAAATGTTATCATTTCCCAGGGAGCGCTATCTTTGTTGCAATCTGCACCTAGTCCTCACAGACAGCTCTCCTGTCCGCACGGAGCATGTGCAGTGCCATTTCGGATACTGTCCCGTGTCCTTCCCTCCGCATCTATTGACAGATCTGAACTTTTCTGTTATCTCCAGTAGCCAACAGCAGGACCTGTCATTGAAGCAAAGAGGCTCTGTATATCTGAGCCACTATCATGCAGCCCCTTTGTTTGTCCAATGACAGTGTCTTGTGATAAATGTTTCAGAAATGACATTTGAGATGACAGCGGAGGAAAACTCTTAAGTAAGAGACTACAGCTCCCAGTGTCTCCTGAGACACTCTGATGTCAGTAAAGGAGAAATATTTACGAGGAGATTAGAATGCAGGTGGGCCAAAATGAATGTGTTACAGGTAACAAAACCCTTCCACCAATTAAATTTATTTTAAGAAGTCACAGCAATAATAAAGCTACAGTTTCACAAGATGAGATAGGATTTACCTTGTCAAGAAGATTTAGGGAACTTCTACAGCCAATGGTAAATTTTGGACTGAGATATAACTTTATAGGGAAAAAAAAAAAGAAAGAAACCCATAAAAATATCAAAGATGGCAGAAGTAGAAGAATAAGTTCATTTATCAAAGATGTATTGGAGTACAGAAGCTGGTTGGTGGCATAGGTACATAGAATGTGAGATTTCTCCATGTTCTCCTGGCGTGGGCAGAGTATGAAGTATGGCTGTGTTGTCCCATCAGGTCAACCCATAAACTAATCTTAACTGATGCTTTAACATGTAATTTGGCTTTTTGTAAAATAAATAGGACAAATTCTATTGTGAAATGATTTTTATGTGTGGCAAGCGGGAAGATACTCTGGACAGTAACAACGTACACACTGATCTTTATTTATTTTGTTCCTTTTTTTTCCATCAAGTTTATACACAGTGCTGCAATTAGCTGATCATTCTGGCATTAATAACCTGTTTGTACATTAACTTATTTTTAGCATGCAGGAATTTTACAATCCAATCACATTTTGAAAAATTGTATAAAGAGGAAAAGTTAACCTGAGGTAGAAACAACACATTAATTAAGAATTACAATGGTAATGGAAATCAGGGAAAACTGAAAACTGGAGAGGAGGTAAGGGAAATTCAGCTTCCAAAAATTGCAAAATATTGCAATTCTATTTGCATATGATACCTCAAATTCTTTGGCAGAGGTTAACAGGAGAGAGAAAAACTATGATAATTGATGTCAGTCATAGACAAGATTTCTAAGTGAAAAAAATAGGGAAAAAATTTCTCATGACGGGCAGATTAAAAAAAAATTAACATTGCAATCTGGACAAAGAAAAGAGAGCTCTTCACAGTCCCTGTGGAGAATGAGCACAGGAAAAAAGAGCAGCTATACTAAGGAAAGGAACAAAAGAATCTCCCTAGAGCAGCACAGACCAAAGTTAAGAATGACCAAGTTAAGTGAGATATTGTGGTGTGTAATGAGAAACCTGATTGTTTAATATGCTTAATATACTTACTCCTCTATTTTGTATTTTTAAAAAATCTGTCCCCAAGTTTTCAGCTAAATATTCAGTTTGTATTTGTCACAATTCACACATTTTCTATCTAATTCTCTGATAAGACTGAGCAACCAGTGAAACCCTTTAGAACTACTTGCTGTATCAACTGCCCTGGCCTGCTGAGGCAGCACCTACAACCTCCAGTGAACTGCAGGGTGAGCAAGAATGGGGTGCACTTATGTCCAAAGGGGCTGAGGTTTAGGGTTTGAGGACTGCACACATCTGGGTGTAGCTACAGACTTTAATATGAGAATATGCTAGGCTGGAATGTCAACCAGGTTCTCCCTAGTGAGTTATTGTCTGTTTTAATTTTTTGTCAAAGTACGCTTTTTCAAATTCAATTTTATTTTCCTTTGAAGACATGGAGAGATGAAGAAGTATCCATATATAAGTGCTGTCCAAGCACCTGTGCCTTGTTTTGTGATCTATTTAAGAGTTTTTCTTGTGCTTGTTTTTATTGCAGTAAAATTACATTTCTATTAAAAGAAATCTCAATATTTCTTTCCCCAAAACGTAGTCTAAATCTCTCTATCTCTGTAATGCGTTTCCCAGAGCTTTCATGACACATTTCTCTACAATTCTCCCCTGAACTTATGCTTTTTCCAGTGGTCTTTCTATTAAGTGCTGTGGAAACATGGTAGTCCCTGGGCTAGAGCACACTCCCCCATGAAGCAGTTGGGCCATCACACCAGCCACTTCAGAGAGTAAAAAGAGGAAGATAAGAAGGTGTTAAAGAAATGTCCTTCTCCCCTCCCTGAATCTTTTGCGGGGCCTTGATGTGCAAAACAAAATGATTTATGTCCCAGTCTGTGAAACTGGTGTGTAGCCTGAGCTTGAAAGTCACCTCCAGTGGAGCTATTCCTTGTTGTTGATGAAGCCTACTTGCTCTCTAGAAACAATAGATCTTTACCTAGT
The DNA here is from genome assembly GCF_009819885.2 of Catharus ustulatus. Lineage (NCBI taxonomy): Eukaryota > Metazoa > Chordata > Aves > Passeriformes > Turdidae > Catharus > Catharus ustulatus. Next base: position 114,823,172 of record NC_046221.1, on the reverse strand, counting down.
GTCATTTTGGAAAATGTCAGGCACAGCAGTGGCCACAGAAGGGAGCAGATTTAAGATCAAGGTCATCTAGAAATGACAGTCAGATCAACAGTCCATTCAGGTTTATATGCTAACTATATTTATTCCAACAGGGTGAACATTTGCATGGGCATCCCGTATTGCTCTCCTCTTAATGAATATTCTGCATGCAGAGTCACTACAGGATCAGCCACTTATAACAGTCTGAAAAATAATGTACTTTATGTCCTTTATTCCTCGTTTTCTTTTTTGTTTGTATGTAACATAGCCAAGTACAACTTGTGTTCTGGGAAAACAGTATGTTTTCTGTTCTTTCAAAAACAGAATCATTACTGAACTATAAGCAATTGGAAAAGGGAGGCTGAGAGAGAAAAAGAGCACACATGAGGAGGGAAAGACTGAAATATGTGAAAAACAGGAAGAAATATTTGTCTTCTTACGAGCAATAAAATAGAATATTGCCAAACATGCCTTACACTAAATAGTCTACATCTTTTGGACGCAGGGACAGCCTGATGAATTTCACTCCATAGGGCAACAGTCTGCAAGTGGATAAGAGTCTGAAAATTAGATGAAAGACTTTCCTCCACCATGTTAGAGCTCCTACCAAAAAGGCTTTACTGTCATTGCTCATCTCATTAATCTAGTATATATGTTGCATTACTACATTTTCTCTTACTGTGCAAGACTTATGGGTTTCTATCTTTTCCAGTGATTTAGCAGTGCAATTGTGAAATTATTTTGTAACCATGAAATAGTTCAATTTCAGATTCTTGTTGTACGAGGAAGGCAACGTCTAGTTATTACACTGACTTTCAGCAAGGGAAAAAATAGAACTAGGTGCAATACTAATTTATTGTTTTGTAAAAACTAGATTTTCTTCCCCCTCCCTATTCCATATCAGAATAAACTAAGCAATGTTTTCATGACAGATTGGGGGTAGTGAAGGAAGGGAGAATGGAAACTTAAGCAGGCACATGACATTTGGAAGATTGTTCTATATACAGTTCATTAATGTCCTTTCAGAAATTGTGAGTTGCCATTAAAAATATAATATTAAGAAATTGGCTGATATATGAATATATATATATATATGTATAATTTTGTTCGTGTTTTAATGCTAATGATTAAGCTTGACCCCAACAGGATCAAAGCATTTCTGAGAATTTTAGTGTGGAAATTTTTGAATTTTGCCTGCAGTTGGATTTTGGGATGCGTGTATAGCTGATTAAGTTTCTTCAATTTTATGTTTCTTCAATTTTATGAAACAGAACTTATATTGTTGTCTGTTCAAAAATCAGAATTTCTAATTGAACCTTTTATTTCAAGAAAACAAAATTTGGTCTTCCGGTACCTGTAGGAAACAGATAATTTGAATTGAAACTTCTCTTTTGCCTAAGACATGAAATGTAGAGCAGGGCAATGACAACACTTATGCACAGCAAGACTTGAGAGGCAACAAAGAGCTTTTCAAACTCATTTATTCAGTTGACAATTCTTTTAGGAAATGATGCAGCTGCACAGATTTTTGAGGGGGGAAGATGGTGCAGCAAAATAAAAAGGTCAATGAGGACTGTAACCAACTGCTGAGCTTTATCCAGCCATAAACAAGGAGATATTGATTCTCAGGAGGGAAAACTGCATTCTCATTTGATTACTGTGTTGCAAAAAACTTTCCCCATAAAGTTTACTGAGATCCAGGATCAAAACCTCATTATTTTCCATAGGGTTTTTTTTAGGTTTTTTGAGGATTTTTCAAATGTCTTCTAAAGAGGACCCCCTCTAGGTAAAGCTTTCCTCATGTCTGAAGCTAGTTTAGTGATAAAAAAAAAGAAAGATAATTATTTCTGCGAGGGAACATGATACAAATATTTTCATAAATAATATAAACTATCCTAGGCTTTATTACACTCAGATTTCCTTTCCTGACCTTAGGGAAAAGTACATGACAGGTGACTCAAATATTCTTCTGGGAATTGGGGCACTATTTTTATGACATTAAGTACTTTGACTCAGGATTTCTGAAGCCAGTACCAGCTAGAAATCACACAGGACTGACCAAATTCCTTCCTTCTTCTATGTCCACTGGTAGAAATTCCAATAAGTGGACTTAATGCTGGTTTAGCCTGTCAAGGCTGTAGTGTCTGACAGAATTTGGTTGTCTCATAGGACATGTACAGTGTAAAGATATGCTTACTAAATGCTCTAACCATACTAGCACACTACTCACACAACCTGTCTGGCTGTACTAAGGATTAGACCTTGCTACTGAGGGTCTCCTCATCCTACTACTTCAAGATCTATCTTGGGAACTCAATCATGTTTCGTCATGTCCATTATGTTCACTCTCACCTCAGTGGAGTCCAACTGTCACTCAGCAAGTGAAATACATGTTTGAATCTGGAGTATATTTTTCTGAGATGAAGAAGACAGATAAGATTTCATACAGAACTAAGCCCATTTGGCAATTTCTATTTCACGAATAATATACAAAACCATGTGGGATTGAAGAAAAAAAAAAAAAAAAAAAAACAAAACAGAACACAGCTCACCCATTACCCTTCTTAGTTCTTGGAAGAATACAACACTCTCAGTCTTCTGCCTTTAAAATAAACTATCATCATGTGGCTCCACTGGAAACTAGCTTGTTTGTTTGAGGCACAAGGTACCTATCCTCCAGCCATGATTTGCTCGTCTTCACCTGACCTGCTAGAGCTGTTTCCAGGGTCACACTGTAAGCCAGCCCATCCTACAAGTAGCGATAAGATGAAAGTAATCCCATTTTTTCTAAGATGGTTTTTAGTCTACTTCATCCCAATGATCCGCATCACAACACTGCCAAAGAAGCAGCTAGCATGCTGGAGGTAGTGAATGAGGATGTAAAGGCAGAGACTGATTAAGATGGTCTAGTCCCCATTTTCTGTACTCCATGCAGAAGCAGGGGAAGCTGCTGCAGGGCTTCCATGGGAGGGAACAGGAACTGGGAAACTACCCAGAGTTTCCCTTATTCCTTTACTCAAGAAGTCCTTTAAGACCTTCTGCCTATCTTCCATGATGGAATATGTCAAATCTGAAACTTTTCACCTGATAATTCCTAAATTAGAGCCTTTTGAATTATTTTCTTGAGGAAAGGAAAGAACTGCTGAGATACATTCAGTTCAAGGTGAAGAAATTAATACATTCCACTCATTGTTCTGCTTGGAATCAGAATGTCTTCTTGTCTTGGCTTCCCTGGTGGTTACTATTACTGGCAATATATTAAAAATTTAGCCTGAATAGTTCTATGCTCTCATGCATCTTGACCTTCAATCAGAATTTCACACATAATTAAATGTTTCATAAAAACAAATCAAATATCATCTTTAGCCTCAACTTGGGGCCCTACCAGTTATTTTGGCAATCTCCTAAGGGAAGAATTGCTTTCTGAAAGTGACTTTACCAGGGTGAATTTAAAAGTGGCCAAAATAGTGAAACATAAAACAGTTCATGTTGAGGTTGTACATACAGTCAAAAGAAAAGAGTCATTACCATCAAATCCCTTACAATGTTACCACTGCACATCGGCTTGCATTTGACCTCTGTATGCTGTTGTGTAAAACATAATCATAAAAAACAAAAAAACTAGTTGTGTATAATCCACCATATTAGCAGTAATTTTTATTCAATTTTTACAATACCAAATTTTTTTGTGGCCAGACTTGATTTTAAAATAAAGGGTTCTGAGATCATGAACCAGGGGAAGTAGTACATGAAGGAATGCTCAGACATTATGGTCTTTAGGTATTTTTCTGAAACTCTACTTTATCCATTGGAAGTCTCATTTGAAACGTCCTGCTTTGTGTGCCTGTCACAATCAAATATCATATAGAAGTCAATATACCATCATAGAAAGAGCAGATCAACATGTGTCTTACCTGTCAGCCCTGTCAAGTCCTTCTCTCAGTTTTATTACTGCTGCTTTTGAGTCAATGTGTGAAAACAGGAAGAGCATGAGTTCATTCATATATGGGCTAGATGGTTATGCTGTGGCAATGCTTTCTTCAGCTCAAGGCCAACTATTCCTTAAAAATTCTTTCCTTGGTTCCTACAGGTAGCAGGCTTCTTCCATGATTGGTATCTGCTGTTTTCTTTGTTACAGAAAATGAACACAATTGAATAACAAAGTATAAATACTAGTCAGGTCCACTGAGCTCTCTGTAGATAGCACTGTGATTTAATAACGTTTTTTAAACCCATGCTATGCCCAAGATTGTGCCCAATATCCTAGTTTGGTTAGCCTTTCCCAGGAAAGGGAAAGACAGATGTTTTCAGAGACTCAACACACTCCATACTAAACAGTGAACATTTTTAAACTAATAAGTGTCTTCAGTAAGATCCAAACCCTAGACGAAATGTCTGGCTATAAAAAGATATATTTACATATATTATAATGGCATTTAAAATAATTAAAACAAGAGCTCTCATTTATTCAATCAGTCTCTAATTTGACTACATGCATGTTTTGTGAAAATAGTTTTAATTTTTTACATTTTTACCAATAGATGGTGCTAGCAATTTCTGCATTTAGTTAAATATCTGCATCCATTTTACTCAGCTCAGACCCATAACAATCCTCTGGATCTACTAGAAAGAAACAGTCTATCCATGTGCCAATCAAAGCAGGAAATATCAGTTCAACATTTTACATATTGAAAGGGCTAGTAGAGCAGCAGAAAGCCATCAGTAGCTAGCCATTCCAGAGCATATGCAGTAAACAAATGAGAAATCTGCTGTTCTCACTCCTCCAATGTATTTTCAAGATTTCTGGAATAGTCACATCATGTTTTGCTGTCATTAGGGTACATACTTTTAGCAAAAAGGATGCTGGCATCAGTCAAATTAGTTCCTCCATCAGTTTTCTGCAGAGCACAATGGAAGCTGAATGCCCTAAGCACAAGTCCTGCCAAGATTTTGTGCACGTGCCACACTTTATGCACTGGGAATAGTTCTGAAAAGTCAATCAAGATAGATGCTCCCAGCATACAAAGTTAAGTAAATCTGACAATGTGTGTGACTTCTATGAAATGTTTGGAGTGCTTAGAACTGAGTGTAGTGACTCTTCATGGGAATGGTCAGATGTCTTCTGTAACCATTAGGAAGATGCATACAGAATGGAGCATATTTTTATAATACCCTACCTGCCCTGGTCATCTAGAAATTTCCCATTCTAAATTAGCTGTTTAAGTATTTCAGTTCTGTGGATCAGATTGTGTTCAGAGAAAGTATGTCAAGGTCACTACAAGTGCATTTAAAAAAAAAAAAGAACTAATAAGAATAGGTAAAAACAATCTTGTTTGCTGTGTTTCCAATTTCCTCTAGAACTCTGATATCTGTAAAAAAAACCCCTAAAGAATGTTTCCAATATCTCATTGTCATCAGCTTTATTTTTCTTATTACTTACAGACATTCCCGAAATATTTTGAGATAATTGAAATGCTGTTGCTCTTCAGAGGGAAGTTGTAGCCCTGCGCTCTCCAGTTCATTTCCACATGCTGTACACTCTTCAGTGTGAACTGGTTTTGCACAGCATGGAAGTAAGCTCCCTGGAATAACAGATTTTCACAAAGAGGTTGCAGCTTACAGACCTTGAGCTCATGGGGATTACAGTTACCTGCAATTTCCTTTTATGACCTCCACTGGCTTTGGGGATAATAAAAAGCAATTGCAGACTTCCACTATCTACACACACATATATATATGTGTGTGTGTGTGTGTGCGCATCATATATGTATAAAGTATTTTATATATACTGTTATATATTTATACTACATATATTATTTGCAACATGCTTTTGCAATACTTTTTTATTTTTATATATGTATATAAAAATGTATATTAGTATATAACATATATGTGTATAAAAATTAAGAAGTATATATGCATACATTGCCTATGTTTTAAAATATTTATATGTCTATTAAGCATATTATATGTATTGCATTATAAAACAAAGCATATTATATTCACTTAATATTTAAGAGAACGCCACACTCTGGGAACATGTAGTCAGTAGTTCATGTAACTTTCTGCTGTTATAGCTACATGCTTGCCTACTTGTTTAATTTATCAAGCCATTATTATGTTTATAGTAAGTATAAAGGAAATGTGAATTAGGTTTTTTTACAGATCCATTAAAATAATCATAAATCTGAAAAACTCACTCTAGAAATTTCTATCACTTTCATTTTACACTGACATAATGGAAAATGCTTTGAGAGAGGGAAATGTGTTCTTGCAAACCCCCAAAAATAAGTAATATGGCCAAGAAGCCTACAATAATTCATGTTTTACTCTCTTCTTCCTTCTGTCTCTTTCTTTTTGCAAACCAGGCTTTATTGTATGAACCTTGTTCAGAAATGTCTGTGCCTGTAAATTAACTGGTATGTTCTGAATCTCCCTGGACATGCTGATTTATCTTTCAGGATTATGTCAAAGGCCCGTGCATTCTTCAGATGGTTTGGGAGGCCCATTTCCACAGTCATAATTGTTTCCTCATGTGGAGGACCAGTAATGATAGCAATACCTCAATCTTTTCAACTGTACTTCTGTAATGCTGAATTTTTATTAAAAAACCCAATCCATCAGCCTACTCCTCTTGTCTCATAAGCTCCCTAACAGAAGATCCCCGAGAAAGTGTCAGTTGCTTCTACTCACCATGGATAATGAAAACGACTCCTCAGCTGCTTGTGGAAGTTGTGAACAAAGTTGGTTCCCCATTCTTTACTTGTTTAAGAGGATCTTAATCTTCATTTAATGAAGTTATGACTCCTTAACAGTATACAAATATTTATCCCTCAACTGGAACCTTGCTAACTTTCTTCACTAAACTGCAATCTTTAAATTTGCTCTCCCATGAAGTAGTGTTGGTTTCACTTGGTAGAGAGAGAGAGAGCACATAAAGATTGACTTCAATTATTGCAGATTGATGGTGATTCAACTCTGATCAAAATAACTGTTCAAACAAAAAAATTAAAATGAGGTCTCTCAGCAGCATCTATATTCAGATTCTTCATTACGGAACAAACTCTATTAATGGAATATAAACTCTGTAACTCCTCTTCATCCCTGAGGAACACTGGAATAGGCTCCCCAGGGAAGTGGTCACAGCATCAAGTCTGCCAGAGCTCAAGTGTTTGGATAATTCTCTCAGGTACAGAGTGTGATTCTTGGGGTTGTTCTGTGCGGGGCCAAATGATCCTTGTGGATCCTTCTAACTCAGGATATTCTATAATTCTATGAAAACTAAATAGATGATTACCAAATACTGGACTATGTCTATTTAACTGTAGATTACAATAAATCCATTATTATAAACATTCTTTACATACAAATGCAATTTTTTTAAACACTCCAACTTTTTTTTTAACATTCAAAATTTTTTTAGATATTCCAAGTTTAGTATGTCACTAACAATGCATGTTTACATTCTTCCAATGTTATCTTGAGACACTTGGAAAGCATTAGGTCAGATAACTGATCCCACATTTCAGAAGTGATTGAAGCAGTGTGATTAAAAGCCACTGCTGTAAAATCTGGTTAAAAAATTTGTTAACCTCAAATAAAGGATAATTTCACAAAACAAAAATAGCTCAGTGCCTCAAAGAAATATAGCACCAATTATTACATTGTTTTACTGCTGAATTATAGTGGTCAAAGCATCTTCCAAATAATTTAGTAATTATAGACTCATTTTAATTACAGACCACCTAGACCAACCCCCTGCTCAGAGTATTTTGAATGAGATCAGGTTGCTCAGAGTCTCACCCAGTCATATCTTGAACATCTCCAAGGACAGAGATGTTGAGTCTCTTGAACATCAGCTTGAATGAGAATAATTAAATGTTTGTAAGCCAGACCGAGGGTGTGATCTACTCATTGAAGTCTTGAATGCAATTGCTGGCACAATGCACTATTTTTTTTCTGTGAAAGGTCATCTCAGAGGTGAGCTGAAGAATTTTTATTCCAAGATTTTTATTGTAGGTGTGGTGTCCAAGGAAATGAAAGAAATTAAAATCTAAGCCATTCCACATACTGATAGAGTCATACTGAGAGGGTTAGATGGAATTGAAGCATACATTTTTCTAGCAATGGTGCAAGTGCAGTAGGTGTCTAAACTCTAGATCAAAGTTAAACCATAATATCTGGTTTTCATGTACATAATTAAAAATCAAGAAGAGTAGGAAAAAGCCTCTGTCTAACAGACTGAAGCATTCTCTTTAAGGATCTATGACTCTAATGTGAAATATTTCAAGGGTTGTCAAGGCAAATTCAATTAACTTTAAACCATTAGTAGCATAAAAGTGTGAATAGGAGGGACACAAGCACCCAAACTGCTTTGCTATTGATCAGATTTTGAAACTGTGAACATTAATAGAAAGCAAAAGATAGCTAGTCAAAAGGCACAGGGAGGCTGGCAGGTTTTTGTCTAGCTTGTTCAAATGCAGTGTTGTTCTTTTTTCAGCAGATAAAACGCATTCAGACATTTCCACAAAGGAAATTATATTGTATGGCATTTTTAAAAATAAGATTAAAAGAGCTACTTTTACCACCAGTGACTGCCATTAATTGGTATGCTGCAAGGGAGCTGACACATCCCTGGATGGCACATCTATTAAGTGTAGACTGCAATCAGTAAAATAGGTTTTCCAACAAATGACTTGTCAAAGCCTTGACGCCAGGATTACTTACGCTTGTAGTCAGTCACTTACTTTTCCTTCTGCCCCCACACTGGAATCTGAAGCCCTGTGTTTTCTCTATTTTTGCTTGATTAAAGTCCTAATCCATGGAATAAAACAGAATTAGTAAGTGTCCTAAGGACAGCCCAACAGACTCAGGGTAGAACAGTTGTGGGGCAGAAATGCAACTTCACAATTTTCTTTTCAAGAAGCTGTAGTTCTAAGACAGTCTCAGATTTCTGTGGTAATAGATGTGAACAGAAAATGTCTTTCACCTGACACCTCCTCCACCAAGATCACTAGACCAGCCTGGCTCCCTTTGATCTTCAGTCTTTCTGGAAATAAAATTAATTATCATGCTACCTAGCAGCATGTGCACATGTTTTACCTGGATAAAATCTGGAAACATTAAGTGACACGGCTGCTATTCATTGTAGATGCAAAATGTTCACTTGGGAATAGTTTTTTCTTTTCTTTACTATTACTTTTTAAATTTTATATTTAATTTTATGCAAGCTTTGGCTTACTCAACTTTTGCATCTGGAAACCTGAGTGGATAGGAATTATCTTTTCAGTAAATTGCACAAATTCAACTAATATATATGTCTCTATTTATAGGGTCACTATTTATTCCACCTTGTCACCTGTGTTGTAACTGACAGTTGTTATTAAGAAGTATTGTAACATAATATGAAAGAATAATACACAATCTGCTCTTAGGAATCTTTCTGGGCCACTTTAGGAGCAATTTTAGCAATGAACACTAAGGGATAGAAGTTCCCTTTACAGACTTTAACCGCTTACATGTCTCTTGTAAGTTAAAGAGACAAATTCAGAAGTCGATTAATTTTAGGATTTTTCTTCAGCTGGCATCTAAAAGTCTAGCCAGATACCTAATCACCATAGGCTAGAGAAAATGAACAGCAATCCTAGTTTGCTATCTTTAATAGTGATAAATGCTGGAAGAAAAAAGAATTCAAACCAGAGAACCCTAACGAAGTAGATTTGCAAAGCTGACTTCACTGGGAAGTTCAGATTTTTCTAGTAAAGTGTCCTACATTTGCAGGATCTGGGTTTGTTGGATTAATTTCCAATGCCTTGATTTCACTTTTTTCCCCCATATTTTTATTTTAAGTGATAATTAACACATATAACCAGGGAAAATTGATGATAATTTTTAACTGGTAGGCTCTTTTGTCACCCAGAGAAGATTTATTGAATTGGAGGAAGAAAATTATAATGGAATCACAGTGATCCCTTGTGAAATTCTGTCACAAATATTACTGAAAACTGGGTTCAAGAGACCTATGCTGTCCATGCATGCTTATTTGCACAATTTGCACTAAGTAGAGATTATCACTCCTGTTGAAAAGTTGTAACTGTGGGGAATTCGATTTTCCAAAGCAGTGGATTTCTGAAAGTTTACTGGTGTTTTCCTTTTTTTCTGCTTGATGCATGACTATAAGATATTGAAGACTTCTGTAAAGAATTTGTCTTTTTATCAAGAGCTTTCCAATGAATGAATGAACTCTCCATCATACCAATGAAGCTAGTATTAAATGGATTAAATATTGGCTAACTAACTCTTCTCAGAGAAGCTAGTGAAGTGGAACCATCCCTGAACAAGGATGTTGCTAACAATGTTTTGCAGTCATTAGTATTAGACCTGACCTTGTTCAGTGTTCCTCTCAGTGGTCTGGAAATAAATATCAAATCACTACCTTTTCAAATGACATATGGATTTATACTGTATCAAATAATGGTGGCTAGGTGTTCATTCCAAGCAATTGAAACTGTTGACTGCATCAGACCCTGTCATTAAATGAGTCCTAATATAGTTGAAGAAACAATTTCATAGAAACCCTGAAATAGAATCTATATCTACAAAATTTAGAACTCCATCCTAGAAAACAAGGATTGTACCAAAAAAAAAAATCTCTTCAGAGTAGAATAAGGCCAGGTGGGATGGGGTTTTGAGCAACCTGATCTAGTGGAAGGTGTCCCTGCCAGGATTGGAAGTAGATGATTGTTAATGTCCATTCCAACTCAAGCCATTCCATGATTTCTATGATCCTATAGCTAAAATAATTCAACATGAGCTGCCTGTGGGAGGCTGAGATAAATCAGGCCAATGAAATCTCAAGTGTTGACTGTCAAGTAGAAGCATGGCCAGTTATACACCCGTTGTTCTTATAAGTTTGTCCATACCACTAGTTGGTTGACATTTGAAGTTATTTCTGGAGTGTTGAACATTTGTACAGCAGAAAACTAGACAAGATGTGAATTAACTGTCGCACACTGCAAAAGTCTGGAGAAGTTCTTTCATTAGAATAAAACCTAGCAGTAATTTCTTTCACATGTTCATGGTTTGGCAGAAACATAAGTAACAGATATAATAGATCTTGTTCAGAGAAAAATCTCCAAAGAAACGCTTCTCAGAACGCTGTCTTTTAAGTAATCTGCTAATGCATTTATACAAAACACATGGTCATGTACCTTCCCTGATTTTGGGGCTAACCTAAGCACTCACATTACATCAGCACTGACAACGTTATCATGATTGTCATGATTTTGTAAGCTAATTAGGCAAGTTTCAAAATACCTAATGCCACAACAACATTAGTGTGTTATCTACACACATCACAGATTAGCAGGACAATATTTATTAGTGCTGGAGACACAACTAAGTGCTCTTTTCTTGGACAAATATTACCTCATATAATTCATTTCACTTACAACAACTAACTCTCTGTTTATTACAGGTTGAATTCCTTTTCATTTGCATAATTAGTGAGCAAAAGGCTTCATAGAAAATCGTTGGATTTTAATAGAGTATCATTTCCCAGTATAGAAGTATGTCTCAATATGTGACATTGTCAAGACTGATACTAGAAGGTTTTATTTGACTTTGCTGCCTGCAGTTTGAAAAAAGAAACCTTAGAAGGACAGCAAAAAGTGATGCAGAAACTGGACAAAGAAATACCTCTGAGTGACAAGATGATCTTTCTCTTACAATAAGAAAGAGCACATTACTCGCATTGTATGTATACTGTACGTTCTTTATAACAATAAAAAATCTAAAATGGAAGCCTATGATTTCATAGAGAAAGCCATTGCTGGACGCATCTGATAATTAAAGCTAGACTACTTTAAATTTCAAGAATACACTTTGTTTTTAAACAATCAGTGATAGAGCAATGAAATTACATTACCTAAATACACTGTCTAGGAAAGGCGCCAAATGCCATCATTTGATATCTTCTAAAATGCAGTAGATAGCCATATGCTAGTGAAATATGAGTAGTTTGCATAGAAAGGAATAAACAGATGAAGTTCTAAGGCAATGGTCATATGGAAGTTTCCAGTAGATGTGGATTTGTCCTTCTGCACTTGAAAGCCATTATGTTCCTGCAAATTCATGAATTTTAAATCACATGAGTAAGAGTCATGGGCAGAATATGATAGCCAGGATTTAGGAAAGAAGAAATCCAGCTGAGGGCCAAAGGTATAAATGAATTTAGCTCTATACGTATATACTTGAAAATCCCGTCAATGTTAATAGGGGTTTCAACTGCTTTTATTTGTATTCATAGAATATTGGTGAAATGCTTCTGAAGATTTAAATTTTTGAAATTCCTGAATACTATTGCACATGCCATTCAAAACCTCTAACCTCAAAATACCAGGATCTAGTCAGTTTAGACCATGATGTCAGGTGAATTTATTTAAAAAATTTGTTCTCAAGTGTTTGTGCACAGTACACTGGTAGCATGCACCAAAACACCAGCAGACAGATGACGAGAGATGTGGTGTGGAGATGTGGTGTGGATCACTGTTATTTACTTATGGGAATATTTATTTAGACAAAAATACTCAATGTTTAGAAAGGATATAACCATTCAGAACACCTTTTTACTGTTTAAAATACACAAGACCTGCAATTCACTAGAAACTGCCCACAGACAAACATTACCTTCTCTAGAAAATATATGTATATTAAGATTTCTAAGGGAAATGTGAATTTAAAAAAAAATAATTCTGTCTTGGCATAATGAAAAATCAAAAGTTAATTCCTTTCTAAATCAAAAAGAAATATTTATAATGTATCATGAATTCTTTCGAGTATTTCCTTGAGTGATCAGTGTAAAATTGGAAATTTCTTTTGTTTTTAGTTGGAATGAGGATTTTGTTTTGTTATGGGGCTTTATTATTTGATATTTGTTGTGAAAGACTGTGCATTCCAAGTGCAGATATCACAGCTAGTGTTTTTTGGGTTTTTTTTCTTTTTATTCAGGCTAGTATATGCCAAATAATTGTGACCACAGGAGCTGACCCTGCAATATTCCCTAAACAGCTGAAAAGAATGGGTTTGTTCTTCAAGCTCCTTTATGCTTCTTTTAGCTGGAAAATTTTCTGTAGTTATTAAAAACAAGATAAATTAGACCATTTTAAGCTCCAAATTGTTGCAGTTAGATTAGAAGTAGGAAACTGCCCTCCAGCTTTTTTCGACCGCTACACTGCCTTGTGCAACAGAAACACATTCATAGCAACTGTTCTGGACAGACTGTGTCTCTTGGGTGAACCTTGTGCGTTTGGTTCCAATCCTGTTGGGAACCAGAGCTCCCTTTGCAGCTCTGTCCTTGCAGAAAGCACTGTTCTCTCCATTCTACATGCTTTTGGTGTGAGCAGTGCTGAACACACAATACAGTGGCTTGACTGTGTGCAGATGTGTGTATGTGCACCCCAAAAGGGAAACAGGACCACTAGTGACTTACTTACAGAAAGCTTAATTTTAAACAATGTTTGGAGTTTGTTGAATCACGAGCTGCTTTTTTTATTTTATTTTTTTTTTAATACTCTTTTTATGGCAACAAAATTTAGGGTGCAGTGGGGTACTCAACAATGCAAAGTGCATAACAAAATGATCAAAGAGCACCAGGAATCTAAAACCGATATCAGAGTTGCTCTGGTTAAAAACTCAAACTTATAGGTATGCACAATATTATGGGATTACAGGTCATGCCCTAAAAGGAAAATCAAGAAATAATTTAATTCAAACCCAGTGCCTGTATCTATTCCAATTCACATTGCACTTCCCCATAAAAAGAAAGCACTTTCAAGGAGAAAGGCAAAGCAAGAGGGAAATACTTTTCTTTTCAATACCGAGAAATATCTACTCTAAAATTGTTGCTTGTATAGATACTACTTTTCTACATGTAATATTAGTGATAATCATACTGGCAATTGTTTTTAACTGACAGATTCAGGGTGACTCCATTGTTTTGTAGAGGCATTTTTCCACTTGACTGGTAATGTCACTATAAAAATTCTTGATTGCATTTCCTTGCTTTTTGACATTGCTTTCTGCATTTGTCATTTGTATACATACATATGTAAACAGTTTCACGGCAAATTCTATTTGCTTACTCACCTTGAGTGACCCATAATGTACGTGATTGCAGGATAAAGTAAAAGGCATATGAATTTAATATGGCCACTTGTCCCAGAAATTATTACAATCTTTTGAGAAAAAAAAAAAAAAAAGTAGGAGAGAACATATAAGTTTGGAGTGGATATGAAAATTTGAGAAGGCATCAAAAAGATGAATAATAAGATACATCACACAAACTGAAAAAATGCACAATGTTATTCTAATAGAACAGGCAAATAATTTCATTTTTCCTCTAGATGAATGAACTCTTATATTATGTACTTTCTTCCATGGACAGCTTTGAATTCTCAAGGGACAAGAAGCTGTGAAACATCAGAATATTCTTTCCATGAAATACCATGGTTGTGGTTCACCACATGTTTATGTGGTTATTTGCACTTGCATAAAAGCACAGCTAAATGCTGTGTGATCACAGGTCAGTAGAGTCCAGGTGCCACAAGCCAGTGGTGGAAGAAAAAACAGGGAATTGAGAAGGTTCCTGTTTGAAATGTGGTCTGGAGGGGACATGTCTTGATTTACAGTCTCAGACACAGATGCTTACTCAGTTGTTCTCAAATTCTTTTTCCAACTGCTGACTACAGAGGTGATGGCTTCTTAGGCAAATTAGACCTAGAAATACTCAGAGAATCCCAATCTGTTGTCTTTCTTTTGTGGCAGACTTATTCAGCATTGATTGTGACAGTATCCATTTATGCCTTGAATTGAGAGTTTACTGTTTTAAAAACACCCACTTTTACATGTGCTTCCGGAAAATACAATAACTTCATCAGAAACAGTTTTCTTCTATGTTTTTGCCCTCTGTTATCAAAAACCTAACAAGGAATGTTATGTCATTCTGTACCCAGCACCACATTTTGTAAGTTCCCTCCTCACTAAGTTTTATATCAAAGTTTCCATGTAATTAATTTTATAACCCTGTGATTTATTGGTTTTTTCCTATTTCAAGATACATCTACAAGGGTGTGTCCACTTAGTAAGATGAGAGGCTTTCCTTTTGAAAATAGTAGGATAAAAAGCAGTAAAAGCAACAAGATCAGAACTTTATCTTAGAAGGTATAATTTTGTTCATGAGATATGGTTGAGATTTTTAGAGGTTTAACTGCAACAACTGGAAATTAATGGTGAATGAGGTACATCCTACTTTTTAGAGTGGTTCCATCCAGTATTAGATCTTCTGTAAAATATATTGAAATGGGAAGAGGAGCAGTGAAGCATGCTTGTTTTCCATTTTTCTTGCGTAAAATTCAAAATTTTAAATTACAAATTCCAGAAAAATACTGAGATTCAATTTTGGGGGAAATGTCATTATATTATTTCTAGGTATTTTTTAATCAGAGCAAGGGTGAAAAAACCCAAAGAAAAATAGACAGAGAAAAATCCACAAATGCACGAAGTGGGTAAAAGGTAATTCCAGCAAGGGGAGATCACAACCAGATCACACCCCACCAACTCAAGAAACCCAGCGCCTCAAAAGAGAAAGAATGAGAGAATCTAATCATTCTAGTTAACATTAGAAGCAAGGGAGTCATTTAACCAATAGAATAAAAGAACTGTGCAGCCAATGAGCATTCCTTCATTTGCTAAAATATATAAATACTGAAAAGAAGAATGCCTTCTGGATCCCTATCACTGAGAAGAACAGGGTCAAGAAAAACCACTGGACAGCACTCTCTCCCTCTCCCTCTCCCTCTGCCTCTCCCTCTCTTTCTGCCTCTCCCTCTCTTTCTGCCTCTCCCTCTCCCTCTCCCTCTCCCTCTCCCTCTCCTCCCTCCTTATCCCTCCCTCTCTTTCCTATCCACCACCACCATCTTTTTTATTTCTTTCTACCTCACATCTACTGTTAAATAAAATGTATATTATTGCACCTTTATTCATACAGAGGTATCTCTTAATAACGAACCATAACACTGACACAGTGCAATCATGCATCAGGAAGAAAATGAATGGCATACAGTTCTTCTCTGGTTTTATTGCAGCCCACAAGATTGGTGCTTTTGTGAATCAGCCAGCACACTTTGAAGCCAAACCTGAGTGAGTGAGACAAGAAACTGGAAGGGAAAGATGAAACTTTTTTTTTATTTTCTAGTTAATTTGTGTTATAATATTTCCTGTCAAAGACCTGTTGGACACACGTAATTCAATTGTACCAGCTACTCAAAGCCACAAGTCTATAAAGGCTTCATTTAAGAAAAGGGCAAATCAGCTTGCAAAAGTTGGGGAGCTACAGATACTAATTCATCTGTTACATCAGTACTTGATCAGTGTACATTTCCTAAACATAAAAATAAATTTGTGGCACTGGAATCATCCTTTTGGGTGCTTAACACTCATAAAGGGCTTGATTTTCTTTAGTTAATGGAGTTCTCTCCTTGTTCAGTGCTCTCTGAGTAGAGTTACCTGATTTATATTATTTTCTACTGTTTGTGTATTTTAAAGCTTTTATGGCATAAAAGTAAGATGGAAAATAGCCATCTATTAAAATGGGACCGATTTCTTTCATGCATCCTCTCAGTGTTTATCTTTTATGTCAAACTTCAGGAAACAGAGCTGGAACATTTCTGTGTGGAGAATAAGTAGAAGCATTATAAAGCTAATGGCTGCATCTCTATCTTTAACAGAGATGCAAGGGCATAGCTCAAATGGCACTGTCCTACCTTGTTCTTGTGAAGTCATTTATTATGCATGTGGTCACATATACTATAGATCAGATCAGTAAGATATCTTTGGAACACAGTAATGCATCTTCCTCTCTCATTTTTTCAGATTTCATTTGTTTGCTATAGATTCTGGTTGTTACAAGGTGCCAACATCTCATTAGATTTTGCTTAATATGATTTAGTGCCTTCATCATTTTCCTAATAATTGGCCCAATCTGATTATTTTTTCACTACTAACCTCTGAATTTACATTTGCTATTAAACAAAAATATAGGGACAGGGAAAAAAATGAAAAAAACGTCAAGTAAGAATCATTTTCTGGGCACCTTGCTGATTCCTATTGGTAAATACATAAAGCATCAGCAAACTACAGAAATGCCTCATCAACCTTTTTGAGATAGTGACAGATTTACATTAACAGTTTTTTGGGGCTTTTTTCAGATTATTGTTTATTTTTCCTAGTCTGCATCACTTGTATATAGTAGCAGGACTAGTAGATGCATTTATGAACATAACTGGATGCGTCCTCTAGTAATTAGAGAAAAGTATATAGTAAAATATAAGATACAAATATTTCATGATATACTGCTGTGGCAATGAGTCTTCTTGTCCAATTAGCATAGGAATGGCATTCCTGTCTATTTTAGCTCATGGGGAAACAGTGGCTGTCAGCAAAAGGTAAACTGTGTCTAATCTCAGTTTGAAAATAGGCTGCATATATTCTGTATGGAAATCAGTAAACTAACCTCTTTGCTTTCACTAAAAATATGATTCCATATTATTGAACCTTAAATATGCCTACATTTTTCATTTGGAATAGAAATACATCTGCCAGTAAAAACATTCTAAGTTTGCATTTTACATGCATAAAATCTTTGTATTGGAATTCATATTCCAGTGTGACATTCATTCTTCCCACTATACAAAGAACTATATTATGGGTTGGAGGTTTGGATTTTGCAGAGTTTTTTGGCCTTAGTCTCTCCTAAAAAATATATCAAAAATATTATGACTGATAAGCAACTGTTAAATCTGATGAAAAATCTCAACTTATTCCGTCTGACTTCCTTAACTAAAAAGACAGAACACTGAACAATCCACACTTGCAAACAGTCTCAAGGCACCTAGAAATTATTCCACCCTACCTATGGGTAGGGTGAGTGTTAGCAAAGGTGTACAGCCATTCTATACTCCTGCATGTAACTGCACAATAGGCAAGTATGTGGTCTGCTTCTTTCCAGGAATCCACAGCTCACAGGACACTCTCTATAGAAAATGCAGCTTGGATAAACAGGAGACCACACTAGAGTTACCTCATTTTATAAACAGAATGAGTACAGGGAGGCAGACTGGAGCTGACAGACTCTGTGAGGAATGACTTGCATGTGTCCCCTTCCATCTCTTCAGACATCTGAATTTTATATACAGTGTTATGAGACACTGCTTTTCTCAGTGACTGGCAGTGAAAAGGCCACAGAAATATTCAGGCTTACTTTTCTCAGATAAGGCTATGCATGGAGGGAGGCATATGGGTAGCCTTATTTTGCTTGGCTTCATACAACTTTCTTCAATTTGAAGGTTTTTTTGGTGAGGGAAAGAAGTACCTTTTTTTTTATGCACCTTAGAAACGATGCTTAATACATATCCTAAGGAGGTGAGACACTGAAATACTGCACACATGGGTAGATAGGTCACTTGGTGATATTGGTGTTCTGTCAAAACCAATTCCTAAATGAGGAACAACAATATTCAAGAGTTCATAAATCACCCTTGCCTGAGCAAACCTGTACAACAAGCCCCAGAAGCAGAACTTGCTCTATACCTGCCCTTCATAATGTTTCCCTAAGCAGATGTTCCTGAAGGGAAAACATAGTCAAACCTAAATGCCAACTGAAGGATTTTGTGTTAGGTTTATGGCTGGACTCAGGGTTCTGAAGTCTTTTCCAACCTAAACAATTCTATGATTCTTCAAATTATTTAAGGACTCTTGCTAACTCTGGATATGCTACAGTAAAAATATATTTCTCATGGAAATATCAGTGAAGAAGTTATTAAGGACTATAGCTGCTACTTAGTATGATTGCAATAAGCAGAACTGCCTGAGGGCCACAGTGAGTTTGGGGCTTTTTTTAATAGGTTTAGCAAGTTTTAGATACACTGGCATGATGATCCTAATTCCTGTCCTCTTTTTGACTCATCTGAGTGAGAGAGGAAGGATCAGAACATCCCCTTATGAGAACAAAAATGAGTGGTTAAAGCTATAGATGTGATTTCTATGAGTCACTGGAAATAGACTGCATTTCAAATGAGAACATGTAAGAGGAGTCCCTTAAGAAAGCTCTGTGGAGTTATATCTATCAAAACACTTCCAGTATGAAGAGGTACGTTCCAGAAGGAAAGAACATGCTCCAATTCCAGTGAAGTGTTTACTATTTGGCTCAAATGACTTTTCATTTCACTGATTCTTTTATTTGCTATAGAATATTACAAAGTAAAAAAAAAAAAAAGTTAAATCAAACAAAAAAGTAATCTTATTCACAATAAGATAAATCTAATAAAAAAACCCCCAGTTGACTTCTCCACTTTATTTGGCTGGTAAGTATTAAAGCCATACTTTGAAATATCAAATCCTTCCCCAAGTGGTTCAAGTGACTGACTGTGGTATCCTTATACTGTGTTATGGTCAGGCAGCAAACTGGGTATGACTCTGATTAGAAGAATGTTCACCCCCTTGACCCTGTTGTCAAAGGCCTCCTGCAACTTGCAAGCATGTAATGCAATGCAGAGTTGTAAATTTACACGCAAATTGTTTTGGTGGCATTGCCCAGGTGCTGGTCGTGTTGGGCTGCAGAGGTGTCCTCCACGAGCAGAGGACCAGGCTGCCCCATGCCAGACACAGCCAGTTCCAGATGGATCCCCTGCAGCTCCCAAGCCAAGACTGTGGTGTTACCATGGAAGTATGTTTTATAGGCAGAAAATGCTAGGGAGAGGGAGGAGGGCAGGGAAAAGCAAGAGAATAGAGGGGACATTGAGTTTTAGAGTGTTTGACACTCCTCCAAAGGGACAGGGACCCATGGATGACCCACCAGAAGAACAAAGAAAAGGGTGAAAACAGAATCACAGAATCACTAGATTGGAAGAGACCTTTAAAGTGAGAGGCTAGCAGAGCTAAACCACTATGCCTTGACCACAGCTTAAGGGTTACAACCTGTGGCAACAGCATTGCAGGGAGGAGAGGCATCTGCAGTGGAGGAGTAAAGTTGAGCCTGGGAGTGAAGCTGAGTAAACACACAACAACTGAAAGGCGTGGAAAGGTGTTTTCACTGTGTGTGTAAATGTTTGTTTCTCTTCTGGTTTACTGTTGTATCCCAATATCCTAATCAGTACTTTTGTTGTGGAGATGTGGGTGCAATGTTTAGTAACCATCAGTTCCCCAGTGTACATAATATTTTAGAACGTGAAAAGGATTTGAGTACAAGGGTGTACCTCTGCCTTTTTCATGTGCATGTTTCAGAAACAGAATGAAACCTGTTCCCAAGAGCAATTTCTTAGAACATCTTTTCTTTCCATTTCAATAAGACAGAGCAAAGACATTACTTGCAACATACAGTAATCTATAATATTAACAGCTGTCAGTGCATTAAAAGTACTTTAAGTGGTTGTCTTTAGTTGTCAAGATTTATAAGGATAAGAAGACATTGAGGGTGGGGAGAATTACACAATGGGAGCAAAAGCAAAACACACACTCTTGACTCCATAAAATCAGGAAACCCTGAAAGAACATTTTGTCTGTGAAGCATTTAGGATCTTGATTAAAGCCATTGTTTAGAGCCTAGCAAAGACACTGTTATATCAGCAAGGCCAGTTTCACTATCAGGCTCATCAGCACAATACAGCCAGCAGGGACGTTTTAAAAGGTCTCTTCAGTTAGGCCCTAAAGTGGTTTCAGTATCTATTCTTTAAAAATATGATCAAGAATGTATAAAAATAAACCCCTATATTTCATGCTGATGTGTTCCAGTGCATTACTGCCAGACTTTAACCATGAAAGGAATAGCCCTTTTGTGCAAAGAGAACAGCTAGAAGAAGATTCGGGGAATAATAAAAGAAGATTCAGGAAACAGTTATGAAATATTGGGTTTATCCAGCAAATATGAATGCAGCTTAGGTCTGGCATTAGCACTGCTGATCTTTCTAGCCCATTAAAAATTAGCTTAGCTGGAGATTAGACAATGGTTGCTCCCTCCTTGAAACCCTCCACTGGCCCTTCAGCAAATCGTCTCACAGACTCTTGTCCTTGCTTCAAGGTCCTGTGATGAAGGGTAGGCTTCAATTTACACTTCATGTCTATTTCTGCCATCAGGAACACCTACCGTGTGTGTGAATTAGGCTAACCTCAGTAGAAAACTCTCAGATTGTTTGAACTGTTTACTGTTTGACCTGTACACCATTCTAATAGCAGTCTGAATGACCAGTATTCATACTTTCCTTCTAGACTGAAAGCTACTTGAAGCTCAAGGATGGATTATCTTGGAGAGTATTTATATTAGTGCCAAGTGACTAGGGTTTACATTGATAACTGTTTGGCATTTTGCTCCCACAATTTTAAAACCAAAAACCTAGAGGAGAAATCTATGACTGTAGGTTAATATAAATTCATTTTCTCTCTTCTTTTTTTTTTTCCCTCTAAAACAAACGTGAGAAGAAAGCTTAAAAGAGGAAAAATGCTAATTGTTGGTTGATTTTATCCTTTTTATTTATAAAGTAAAACTTCTCACCCAAATGTGGGGTTTGAACAGAAGATAAGTTTATACCAGGGATGCTTCTGGAGGAGTTTTAAGAACAAGTCCAATCATATCAGTGCAGTGCTCCTTCTTCAGAGTTTATATAGCCTCTAATGCTAATTATCTGTGTAGATGTAGCTTCCACTGCAAGAGCTAACTGTGACACTGCTGTTGCAGTGAAATACCCATTTTAGCTATGTTTGGGAACTCTGGATATGTTGCTTTCAAAAACATATGTAATGAAATATTTACATATTTGAGAGTTTGTGTCAATTCAATTGTCTCATAGTTGAAAATTTTCACTAAAACACTAAATAATTTTTTTTCAACTCCAAATCTCCATTTTAAAATTAATAAACTGTACATCAGAATGGATGTGTATGTTTTTTCTATGTGTATAAAAGACTCCAAACAGTTATCTTTCCTATTCTTGAGGAACAGGCTTTTCATTGAATTTCCATTCTTTATTTTAGCTCATGATTTTCTGATGCCTACACATAAATGAAGGACGAATCTGAAATATCAGCAATACATATGTCTCATTCTAATAAGAAGTATTAAAAAGGGTAATTTTTCTTTATTAGCTCAGCATAAGTGAAATGGTTTGATTCTATCATACAGTGTTCTATGTGTACAAGATCTGGAGGGACTTAAATCAATATATTTTCACTGGGTACAATTATTTAGCCATCTTTAAATTATTACAGTATTGTCAAGGACAGACAAGTAGACATAAGAAATGAATTCACAGAGACCCATCTTTTAGGTGCGTGTGTTCTGATAATTTTTATAAAGTTTAAAAACAACATAGCAAACCAAGGAGCAGACTCATTAATGAATCAACATGCAACTGTTGCCAAATATAGCATATAATTAATTACTGTTAATATGCAAATGGTATTGGGTAAAATGACTTGATTTAAAGTGAGACGAGTGATAGCTGACAGGATGCTCTAGAAGCTGAAAGCTTTGTATTTCTGTCAAGAGAAGTGTAGATGCATTCATCTTCCAGACAAAAACCTTCACTACTTGAAGTAAAGGACAGCATTGTTAATACCTGCTTCATATTCTAGACAGGATCACTCTAAATGCAATTATCTGAAAATTGTAACAAATATATTACTGACAGCTGATTAATGGCTTATTAATCGTATCAGTAAAATCACAGGATGCAGAAAATGAATCAGAAATCAAGAGATGATTGATAAAATACTGCACCAGCTTTATTAAAATATTGTTTGGAAGTCAGAAACAAGGAGGAATGTTTACAACTAAAAAGAAACATTTAGGACAATAATAGTTATGATCAATCAATTTTATTTTTTAAATATCCCTTTAAGCCCCCTGCTAAAACCCCAACCTCCTGTTCTTTTTTTTTCATGCTCATGTTATTAAGAGTATATGTGGATGTATTACTGATTTTCCCTTGTTTTGTACTATTCTGCTTCAGTTTGGACATAATTGCAACAGAAATGCATGCCATTAGTAATTGTCTCATGTTTTCCTTTAATAATAGCTTGAAATGTTTTAAGAGTAATAACACCTTTAAAGCATAAAGGCTTAAGCTCTTTATGTAGAAGTCTAATATGATCCCAGTTTATGAAATCGACATAATTTTTTTATGTTGGTCTGATGAATTGTATTTGACCATCACTATAATTTTTTCTCCTTTCAATGTTTTTTCATTGGAAGAAAGCAACAAATATTATTTATTGATTCAGAAATGAGACAGTAACTGGACAGGTGTTCTTTATAAACAGATTCTAAATGTAATAATGGTCCTAAATGTAAATAATGACAGTTACCACTACCCACTCACTCCTCCTTATTTAGTATTCACATGGATTAATTGGAGAGTGAAATCACAGGCAATTTCAGGGAGATCTAAAGGACTAATACATAGATTATTTCCCCTAGTAATCAAAAGCCCATTCTAAGTTAGGCACTCTAAAGATGTTATAATGAAACTGTAAACTTAAGCAAACAATATAAGAAACAAGAACAGTTTGTTGTATTCTGTCACCAATTATGAAAAAATATCATCAATGGGGAGATTGAGATGTAGTCTATACCAGAGACTGATAGTTTTCTTAATATTAAAAAAGAGAGACAAAATATCCTTGTAGAAAACTTCTACTTATCTCCTAAAAAATGAAAATAACCCTATTTTATATCAATTTGGTGTGCATTAAAGCAAAAACTTTATTCTGGTTGTTTCCTAAAAAGAGATTCTGCAGTGAATATTATTAGAGACATTTTCAGAAGAAAGAGTGGCAATTCCTTTCAGATTAGTTCTTGAAAATCTTTCATGGGTATACAGACATTTCTGAAAGCATATGTCCATTTTATGACACATGCTGTGTGTATAAATTATTGAGGACATTTTCACTGACAGGTGACTAGGAACAGTTGTCCCTTTACTCCCTTGCAGGTTTAATTTAACTCATCACACATACACACATATGCAAGGCGTGAGCAGGTTTCTCACACAATCATGTGCTCTTTACTTGAAATAGTCCCAATCATAATTAACTCCTAAATACCTATACAGTGTTATCAACTTTTGCTTGGTATCATAGACCATGCTGAAGGGTTTGGTTTGCTTGTATATTAGGTTTTTTTTTTCCTCTGAGCCCCTGCACTTCATAGAGTCCCTCTGTGTTCCTGGCATTGTGTCTGCATAAAGGCAAGCTTCTCTAGCTACTTCAGGGCTCTGAAGTCACTGTTTTGTTTTTTTTTCTCTGTGACCACAGAAATCCGTTTCCAAATGAGGTTTAATCCTTAATGGGAATTGTGGACATTGTTAAGGAATTACAGTTAGGCGATAGAATTTTCTGTAACAAGAAACATTTACAGGAATAACATAAGTCATATCATATCAGACCAAAGAAGCAGCTATCCCAGTTTTGTGTACTTGACAAAATCAATAACAGATGTCTAGCAATCACTGCAAAGGCACTTCTTAAAATATACATCTAATCTATAGCAGTTAGGGACACTATGTAGAGAGGTACTACTCTTGTTATGTAGCTGTCACTTTTTTTTCCTTCATGAATGTGACACTCAGTTACAGACAGAGTATATCTAATTTCCTGTAGCAGAGACTTGCATGGATAGCTACACCTGAAGAAGTATCTCTTTTTCTTTCTGTTTAGAGCTTTAGACATACTTTTCTTATCTGATGCTCCCTACATCTTGTATTAGAGGAGACAGTAAACAATCTTTCCCTATTTACTTTCTCCCTGACACTTCTGACATTCTGCTGTATCCAACTTAGATCATTTCTCTTCCAGGTCAGACTGCTGTATTTAAACATCCTTCTTACAGAAGTCATGTCATACCTTTGATCATCCTTGTTACCCTTAGTGTAACTTTTCTTGTTGAAATACCTCTTTTCTTACAGGAAGGAACCAGAATTGTTCAAAAATATCTAAGATTTGTTCTCATTTTTACCCTGGGAGGTCAGGAGATTTCAGCACTACCATCCATTAGATGGGATTATATTTCTATCCCCTAGAACACCAAGCCTGTCACTCTAGTGTGAGATACAGTAAGGCATGTTCTTAAGTAAGAGTGTTCTCAGTAGACTTTCAAATCTGTCAGAGAGCAGAACTTCCCAGGCTGCTGACTAAAATCCCTCAAGTATTTTCATGTAGTTCCAAAGTGGTTTTGTGTAGTTTCAAAGGCAATTCCCTCAGGTCCCTGGTTTCAGTCGTGAAGCAACATTATTCAACAAAGCTAAGGAAAGGAGGTGTAGAAATTTCATCTCTTCACTTGGGTGGCATGTAAGTTTACCCTTTATCTTAATAAATATGCACAGAGGTACAAAGAACACAATTTCATACGAGCATAAAATATGGCCTGTATAATCTGCACTAGCAACCTTGAGAGGGTCCTCAAAAATCTCATTCAAAATTCACTTTTTGAATATAACCATGATCTTTCCACAAAACTAATCCACGAAGGACTCAATTCATGTAAGAGGTACGTGATGCATAATGCACAAACAGGCTTCCACGTACAAAAATACTGTCCTTCAGAAGACGAACTATTTTCCAGAAAGGGCCAGAAAAGTTGAGCCACCTAGCAGGATGATCTAGATTTCAATCACTTCTCTCAAATAAACTAATGGCAGAACGAGGCAGAGATGCTGACAGGACACTCTCTCACACCTTCCCCAGAGCTGGGACTATAACAGGCTCATTTGCACAGTGCCAGTTCTTGCGCACCAGTGACTCCACGAGCTTGTCCTGGGATAGCTGCAATCCTCCACAAACAAGCTGTGCAGTCACAGCGCAAGAACGTACGCCCACACACAATCTGTACCCTGCTGAGTGGGCAAATAAACAGCAAACAACAAACCAATCATATAGTGCAAAATTCACTGCATAATAACTACATATAAATGTTCAAGAGAAAATGATAAAATCATAAATAAGGGAAGGCAGTGCCTTCCATGATACATTACATCTCTTTTCTGAATAACTATTGACACCCTCTGGAAATCAAATTTGTGTCTGGTGAAGGCAAACTTTCAAATTTGTTCATAAACAATACCACTGTCGAAGAATCTTCCTTTGAGAAGTGATTTTAAGGCAAGTGTTATTCTATAACTAAGTGATTTTCATTTTTTAGATCAAGACAGTTTCTCCTCATTTCACAGTAGTTTTGCCATTACTTCTTTTTTTTAAGGAAGGAGCCCTCAACAATGACATTCAGAACAGCCTTAGAAAGTGTTTTCATGGAACTCTTGGCATGACTGTGGTACTGAGGCAGCTGTATACAGCAGAACAAGGCAAGACTAAGCAGAAGTTCCCTTTCAGTCACAAAAGTCTGGTTTTTCCACAGGGAAGTTTTCTTATGTTTTTTTATCTTAGAAATATTTTTTTGTGGAAAAATATCAGTAATAGTAACACAAATACTACTCATAACCATGCATTAAAAGAATATTATGCAGTATGTTATTACTTTAATGGAAAACAAATACATTCATATTCAAATACATTTGAATTCTCGATATGTATTTGGAGTAATCTTAAATACCCTAAACGGAGTTTGTGAGGAAACTTAAATTCAACATTAATTCCACTCTTCTCATGCAATTTATGTTGTTTGCCTAGCTTTCTCACTTTTCTTGTTGACAATTAGTGTAATGCCCCAGAGATTTTCCTGCTAAGTGCATATGAAAGCTGGTAAGGACGAAAGGACTTAAAAAAGATTAGCGTAATATATGCTACTTAATGTACTAAAAAAACACTATCCATGTAATGTAAGTTATTTAGTGACACCTGCTTTCTCTTACAATAAACTTGAAAAACACACAAGATATTTCAGAACAGATAAGTGTGGGTCAGGAGAAGAGGAATAAATTAATAAAATACTTAGAATCTTTGCATCTACATGGAAAATGTATATTTTAAATATTTTCACTGTTACAAATATAAAATAAAGTACTAATTTTTCCTACTGATGGAATTTTTCTTTTTAGAGCTTTAAGCATATTTAATCACTAAGATAATATGTGACCCTCTAAACGCAGACATATGGTCTCAGTAAAATGGACTCTTTATGGTGAAAAAATTCTAAGAGGAACACTATGGTTAGAAGTCCTCATTATGGTTTTGTTTATTGTCATTTTATGAGTGTATTTCTAGAATTTTTTCAGTAGTTACACCTTAAGGTGTGTGTAAATATATATTTATGAAACAAGAAAACAGCATTGAAAATACTTATTTGCAGATGCAACATTCTGTCATTTACACTTTTGCTCCTCGTGTGAGCAATTTTGTAAATGCAAAGTTCTGAAATTCAGATTACTACAACTTTATTATATATTAAAACAAAATTTCTCCAAGGGTAGTTGTATATGTATGAAATTTCCTTATACTCTCAGCACATTTTCTGTTCTCCTGCCCATCTTTTCAGATCTGAACTCATCTCCCAGTAGACTCCATTGCTACTTCTCTCTGATCTTAATTTTGATTTGGAGAGGTGGCATGAAGCATATGTTTCCCAGCTGGATATTCTGTGGGAGAATTTTTATCTGTTCATTGCATTCAGTTCCAAGGGACATTAAGGTCCCATGAAGGAAAAGATCATCTATGAGAAACTATCTGGCTTTCCTCCTCTCATTTTCCAGCAGCAGAATCAGAATGTTACTTACTTAAAATCTTTAACTAGTGTCAAGCCAAAACTATTTTTTTCTTTTTCTGGATCTGATCCAGAGAAAGAGTGACAGATTCAAATAAATATGATTTTCAGAATACTGGACAAAGAAATGCTTCAGTTAAAATACACATTTCCTGTTATGGGAAAAAAACGTGCTTCTCTGATAAAAACAAACGTATTTTTGAAAGACATATGAAAAGAAAAATGTTTATGTGATATATCGGAGAAGAAAATAATTGATTGACAATTTGTTTGTGTTTCATACATAATACATATGGAAAAAAATAAAGGATAAGCCAGTAAACATCAGTAGAAGTTTTGTTCTAAAGGATAAGCCAGTAAACTTCAGCAGAAGTTTTGTTCTCTTCATTCATTTTTCTTCATAAATTTTCATTAATTTTCTTGCTACAGTTATTTGCATATCAAATCAATAAAAAACTTACATAATAATAAATGGGAATTGCATCTTGTGAAATTAGCAGGACTAGAAGATGCAATATTAACGGAATGAAAATTATTCATTAGAAAATAAATTGTTAACTCTTCAAAGTCACAAGACTGGTTAGATTATATATTCTGAGCTAATATCACTGCTAAAACTATGTTTCATTTTCTTTAATGTTTAGAGAAAGGTGTCAATTAAAAACCAAAACCAAAAGCAAACAAAAGCCTTTCAACCAACCACACTGATATTTTTCAGGAAAATTTTCGTTTGTTTCCCCAGTTATCTTATTTACAGCTCTCATCCTGCCTTGGAAAAACACTTGATGACATCTGGAGGACCTGAATATGTACTGAAATTCAATTCATGGTATGAATACTCTTTATCATCAAGTACTCCACGAGCCACTTGGGAGGTGTCTTTGTTGTGCTGTGAAGGGCAAGGTCCACATCAGTCAAGTGAGTCCTTTGGAAAGCATGCTCTGCTCCATGGCAGATCCTAAAATCTAAGTGTCTTTCTTGGTAGGCTCCAGGGAGACCACCTGCAGGAAGCCTGCACTTGCCAAAACATTGGCTGGAGGATGGAGACAGTCAATTAGAGCCTTTTTTCACTAGGTTGTAGCTCACAAGTGGGAAAAGCAGAAAAGTGCAAGGAAATTATAGGGCAAGTCGAGACAGAGGCTTCAGGTGTTAACACTTCACAAGATTCTCAAATATTTAGTTTAAATTATTTAATGATATGTTCAGTAAAACACCTAATGCTGTAAGATTCTCATTCAAAATTGAGATTTCTGAGGCTTAGCCATAATTAACACCAGTAGCTGGCTTTATATCTAA
Organism: Catharus ustulatus; assembly: GCF_009819885.2. Classification (NCBI taxonomy): domain Eukaryota; kingdom Metazoa; phylum Chordata; class Aves; order Passeriformes; family Turdidae; genus Catharus; species Catharus ustulatus. The sequence goes on along the minus strand of NC_046221.1, from coordinate 114,794,101 downwards.
GAGTAGCAGCAGTTTCTCAAAGCCCTATATTACTCAATGAGTGATGAAAACTCAGTCCTGCTGTGGATTAGCACTTTATGGTTATACAGACACTAAAATAATTTTAAATCAAATGTATTCTGAGGGAACTGATACTGCATTAGATATATAACTATATTGTAAAAGACCACAAAATGTGTTTAAGAGGTTCATGAGTTTAAGAAAGGTGTTCTCTATTTAGGATTTTAACTTGAATCCAAACCATCAGCTACAGCACAGCAGCTTTGTATTTACTGGATGGAAGGAGATGTCTGATGCATTTTTAGCAATTTTGCATGGCTGAATAGATTTGGATAAAATCAGCTGGTTATTCATACCACTCCCATTTTAAAACTGACTCAAAACTGTCTGTCAGAGACACTATCATTCCTTCAATTTTCTATCATAGTTTTTAATAATTTCTCTCCTACATTTTTGATCAAAAATGGAAATACTTAATTTTATTCAAACAGTCCTTTAAAGTCACTTTATAATCCATGGAATAGATATTTGAGAAAAGCTCTTCTAGTCTTTTGGGGCAGGACTTCCCTCTGAGCTCTTTGAAATCTATTGGTTCAAAGAGAGCGCTTTGGAAAACACAAAAGGTACCTAAACACGGACTCAAAAGCATTGTGAAGACTGATGATTTAAAGATCTTATTCCTTATCTTCTGTTAATGAATTAGAAATACCACATTATAAGAATCTGTAGCTCCCTAACACAATAATATGGGAATTCATATGGATCTTAAGGGAAAATATGAAGAAAGAGATGTATTTCACACTAAGTATCTGATATGGGTGGCCTGAATGACAGGTGATTCTCAGGTAATATTCACCTATCATTCACAGATGTTAAACTACTGAATTATGTCTTCTAAAATGCATATATATTAATCAGAGTTCAGGAGTGGGTATATTTCCCATCAGCTAGCTGTGATTTTTTTTTTTTTTTTCAGGAGTTTCATTCAGAGAGATTAAAATTCACTGGGATAATTAGCCCACTTAGAGCTATGAAGACCAGCTCAGTTAATTTTACTTGTAATTTAAAATGAAGAAAAGAAACATCCTAGGATTGAAATTAATTTTCTACTAGAAGTTTTTTGGCTCTTTTATCATAAACTCTTGGCTAAAAGGACTGCAGAAATAAGTTCTCTTGAACAGGAAGGACTCATTATGAACTCTCCTTGGTGAACACCTGCATATACATGTGGATATCTGTAACTGTCCTCTAAAGCCAGGAAAATAATGATCTGTTACAGAAAGGTTCCAAAATGAAGGTATTTTAATGAAAAGCAGTATTTTTCCATGCAAATATTGATTCACAAATAATAACTACATTTTATTCCTCAAGTGTCAAAATGGTGGAAGATTTTTAACACTGTTGTGTAGTATACTGCCCCATTATGTTTCATTCTGGAACACTATTCTTGTTTCTTTAGTGTAGCATCTGTTCATAACACTTTCAATAACTGTGTCCCATGTATGATATCAGTGTATAACAGAAAGTAAAGTTTGCTGATGATTCCCAAGGACATTGTTTTAAACAGTAACCTGATATACATATAAGAAAGTGTCAACATTTAGCAGTTGGGAATAAGGTAGCATATTTGGCTAGATACTCTGTGCAGAACCTGATTTTCTGTAATATGACACCCAAACTAGACCATGTGTGTTGGAAAAGAGCCAAAACCTAGGTCAAGTTGTAGGATGTTGACATTTGTCAGAAACTGTGATTCAGTGTTATAAACCTAGTAGAAAACAAAGCAAAATATAAACTTCAGATGTAATAATATGGTTATTCTTTGACAACTGAACAAAAGATAACTTTTAATTGAAAGAAAAGACTGGATCATTTAAATAATATCTAGAGTAAAAACACTGTTATTTGCAAATGACAACAAAAATGCAAACATTGTCATTTAATCAAGGTAGAAGTATTTTTTTATCCTATTGCACTAACATAGAATTTTGGGTTTAGCTTAATTAGTTCTCTTACTTTCTAGAGGCTAGAGGTTTTGTCTAGTTCAACGATATTCAACGGGAAAAGAGAAAATATAAAGCCTTCTTGTGGTTTCTCTCTTATTATCATCTGAACATTGAATGTCTCATTTTGCTTGGCTTCCATTTTATAAATTAAACAAAAATAGCATAATGCTTATTCACAGAGTGTGCTGTTGCTGAGCTCATTGTCATTAAAAAATAGGTGGCCTAGTTTTTTGACTAAGAGACAACAAAAATGACATTTTAAATACACACGCAACTGCTGCTTCTTAAGCAGATGACATTATCCTGCAAAAAGATAAACAAGTTTATATCCGGTTAAAGCTACATGGGATGCCATCAAGTATATCTAATCACCCATTCTATAAAATATTGGTTTAAGATTTCCAGAAAGATAAAAGTCAAAGGCTACTTCAATTTTAAAAATAAGTAACAAGGGGTGGGAACAAGAAGTGCTACTCAAAACCATATAAGCATTCTATTAAAGTGATTTATATTTCAAGGGAAGAATAATTTGGGTATTTTTTTTTCTGGGCTTATTCAAGACTGTAGGAAAAATCCTTAGAAGATCTGAGTCAGATCCACCCTCATCTGGTTCTCTGCATTCACAATGCCCTTTCTGATATACTCTTTAAGAGTCAGGATGTATAATACATCATACCTATAAAAGAAATAAAGCATCCATACCCAAGAGAGGATGAAATAGTTAATAGTTGCATTTTCTAGATAAAAGTCATTGCTCAATACCTACTTGAAGACAGTCAGATAGCTCAGTAGAAAAAAATATGAAGTAGTATAGAGGTGTCTGTATTTAAAAAAAAAAAAAAAGAAAAAGTTTCATCTTATAATGTCAGAAAAATGAGTTTTGTAAACTGTTCAGGCCTCAAATTTAGCACAAAACTCTACAATTTAAGCTGGAAAACATCTCTAAGATCATCAAGTCCAACCAGTAACCCAGCACTATTAAGCCCACCACTAAACCATATCACCAACTGCCACACCTACATGTCTTTTAAATATCTTCAGGGATGCCGGTTCAACCAGCCTGTTCCAAAATTTGACAACCCAGGTCCTTTGTCATGGAGCAGCTTTCCAGTCACTCTTGTCCCAGTCTGTGGCACTGTCTGGGATTGCTGTGACCCAGGTGCAGGACTTAGCATTTGGCCCTGTTGAACCTCACACCATTGGCCTCAGCCCATTGATCCAGCCTGTCCAGATCCCTCTGCAGAGCCTCCCTGCCCTCCAGCACATCAACACTCTCACCCAACTTGGTATCATCTGCAAACTCACTGAGGATGCACTCGATCCCCTCATCTGGGTCATTGACAAAGACATTAAATAGAACTGGCATCAATAGTGAACACCTGGGGAACACCATATTTTATCAGTCACCAGCAGGATACAAATCCATTTACCACCACAGTTTGGGCTCCGTAATTCAGGCAGGTTTTTTTACCTAATGAGTTGTACATCTGTCCAAAATTCCTACTATCTAACATGCCCTTCCTAGCTAAGACTGATTATCTCAGTGAGATTTCAGGTCAAGTAGAATGGAGTTTAAATGACAAAGAAAATATACATAAATAGAAAGTGAGCTCAAAAATCAATTATTAGATAGAGAAGGTGCTGAGTAGTGGAATGAACTTATAAAACAGCTGATGCGGTTAACTAACATAAATGTATTAAAGAAAAAAATATAAAGTGAGGAGACTAATAAGTTAAAGACTAATCAAATCTGGGATTCTATGTAGCCAGCTGGTCTCTTAAAAAAATAAATATTACTTTTATTGATGTTACTAACATGGTTTTAGTCTTTAATGTGCCAGCCTTCATATTAACAGTTTCCAAGATTAAAATATTCTATCATTATGCAGAATAAAATGATTCACTGAAGAGTTCCAAATGGTCATAAAATTATGGCAATGTGAGATGAAAAGGGAATAAAGCCTCAAAGTTTTCCTCTACACATATACATGAATATGTCCTTATTTGTCTGTGCATATATATATGTACATATAAAGCATACATAAACATTTACTTTTTTTAATAGTCCTTCATGGTAACAATAGTATCTGTCCCAGTCTAATGAGGAGTCTGGTTTTTCAATAGATTCATGTGCATTTGAACAGCTTTGAAGTTTAAGATGGAATAAGCTCCAGATGAATCTTTCCTGTAGTTCAGGCATGTATCCTCTCTCCCCGATTTGTTGTTCCATGTCTGCTAATGTCCAACTTCCTTCTGCATCTTCTGTTAGAAAATCATTAGGATTTTCCTCCTTAGTTTGCCCACGTCTGGTTTTACAAAATTCTGGAAAACCTAATTAGCTGTCAAGTACCTTCTTCTGCAAAATATAGTCAGAATTAAGTAGCTCCAAGTATTAGATGTGATCACCACCATGTGTTACTTCTGTAGATGAGACTGAAATACAAAATATTTTCTGGCAGGTATACCAAGGAAGCACTTCAGATGAAAAATTCCTGAGAATAGTCCTCCTTGGTGCTTTTCACTTATAGACAAGTTTTTAATCATGGACTTTAAAATAACTTTTATCAATACAAGCAAAGGGGTTACATGTGTATATATAGAAATATAAATATATGGATGCAGATATAGACCCACACATAGGCATATATTTGAGAAGTAATATATGTGAGAATCACAGTAGATCAAGAAACAGAATATTTGTCTATCAGATGGAAGGGCATATACCAAAAAAAAACCCCAAACCAAATAAAAACAAAACACATTACAAAAAATCCTGGATCTCGTAGTAGAAACAACTGATTTAAGTATTGCAGAATTATGCCTTTGAATTTGATATGTACCTAGATTTTTTTTGCTGTTTTTTTCTGATACATGTTCAAGCACAAAATCATGGGAATATGTAACAAAAGAGTTTTTCTCTGTATGAGACCTGTGGAACAGCAACAGCAACTTGGAGTTCCACTGACTTAATGAAGTACTGAAAGTATTTAACCTATGTATTTTCTACTCTATTGAAGTGCAATACTTATTGCTAGTACAAAATCTTTTGGTTTGGAATGGATGCTTTCAGAACTGTTTTTCAGCCCCCACTGAAATCATGCAATTAAAATTGCAGATGACAAAAGTATACAAAACTATGACCAATGTAATACAACAGCAAGACCAGAAGTTAATGCTTGGGCAGTGAGGCTAAACAAATGGAAGTACTGTTGCACATTGTAAGTAATTAGATCATATAAATCTTTGCCTCAGGAATCATAATTCTAGGTTTATAAAGATATTGAAAAATCACAAGGTCCTTGGGGGCAAGAAAAAAAGAGTTAGTGAAAAGCCAACTAAATATAAAGGATCACATTCCCAGTGGGGAAACCACAGCTTGGAAGAAGCTGAGTGCCATCACAAAAAGTGCTACCACTTCTTGATCTGAATACATATATTACATATATTTTCCTTAGTTAAAAGATGTGCTGGACTTACAATTCCAGCTTTGATTAACCCTTTCTTCAGCACAGCAGAATAGTTCAGGACAACTACTATTCTCCTCTTAAATCTGTTCTTTCTCCTACATTCTGACTGTGGTATGACAAATTGGGTAGAATTAATCTATGTATATTATAATTCTTTATTTCATTCAGTAGATAACCAATTATAAGATGATGTTTGACTTCTTTCAAAAGAAAAAAACAGAGGATGTTCCCTGATTTTTATTTTTTTTTTAATTAGGGCTCTTCAAACCATTTCTCTTTGAAAATTGAAGGAAATCTCTCCTGAAAATGTTGGTGTTTTCTTTGTTCATTGCAGCTAATATTTTTTCTAGATTTTCCTAGAATGGTTTGGATTGGAAAGGACCTTAAGGATCATCTAGCTCTATCCTATCTGCCCATGGGCAGGGCCAACCCATCTTCCACTGGACCAGGTTGCTCCAAGCCCCATCCAACCTGGCCTTTAACACTTCCAGGGATGGGGCACCCAGGACTTCTCTGGACAACTTATTCCAGTGTCTTACCAGCCTAATAATAAAGAATTTCTTCTTAATATCCAATCTAACCCTCCCTCTTTCAGTTTAAAGCCATTCCCCCTTATCATATCAATACATACCTTTGTCTTTGGTCTTCTTGTAAGTCCCCTTCAGGTACTAGGAGGTCTCTGTAAGGTCACCCTGGACCCCTGTCTTCTTCAGGTTGACCAACCCCAAATCTCACAGCCTATCTTCATACAAAAGGTGCTGTAACTAACTTGACAAAAATTGTGTTTGCATCATTTTTCCTTAGCAGTTTCTTGTGACATATTTTATAAAAAATACAATGCAGAAACCTTAGGCACATTAGTTGAAAAGAATGGTGAGATAATCTGTTTATTCAGAAAATGTATTTTAAAGGATTGGAAGGAGGTACCATAATTCATTTCTGTTCTAAAGTGCCTTTTTTTCCATGTGTAATAGATTCTGGAAGTGCTTAATCTCTTGACAAAAACTCCATAATTTGCAACACTCTTTAATGATCGCAGGGTATTTCTTCCACTCTCAGGACATTACCACTCTAGTGGGAATTATGGACACACTTTAAGAGGATTTGATTCAGTATTAGAGCAGCAATTGTGTGTTAATTAAATACCAATTGATTATTTAAAATGCTTGTGCTGAGTGTTAGGGGCATAATCTGTAAATCTTGATTGCAATTTTTTTGAATGATATATTGCATGCTCTGTTTTAACAGAAAATGTTTGAGTGAGGCTGTCTAGTGACTAAAGTAACAGCTTGATGTTCAAGGACACCATGGTGGAAGTGGGTAAATGGATGTTCCTTGTTAAAATGTATTTCTCATTGATTGTTTTGCCTAATACAGTAATTTATAAAATGCGCTGAGTCTAAGGGCTTTTTTTTTTAGCTTTGATTTTCCATCACATGGGCAAGATCACAGAATCACAGAATATTCTGAATTGGAAGGATCCCACAAGGGTCATCAAGTCCAACACTTAATATACCATATTTTCCTTTCTAAAGGAAAAAACGATATTTTAATAAAAGGTATAATTTCTGTTTTCTTGGAGCCTGGCAATTACACACCCCTGGCAAATAGAAATTTCTCAGAGAGGTAGGTGTTCAATCCCAGACTGCAACTAAGTTCTCTGCTCACACACTGCACTGCCCCATGATAGGATGGGGAGGACAATCAGAGAAAAGAAAATAAACGAGATAAGAACAGTTTAATTATTGAAAAAAGTAAAATATTATTATTAATACTCCTGCTATTGTTGGAACAAAAAAGGAGAGGGAGAGAGAGATAAAATCCAAGAAACATAAGTGATGCCAAATACAATTGCTCACCACCTGCTGACCAATGGCAGCCGGACTGGCTCCTCCCAGCCAGCTCCCCTGGTTTACACACTGATCATGATGTTCCGTGGTGTGGAATGTCTCTTTGGCCAGTTCAGGTCTGCTGTTCTGGTGGTGCTCCCTCCCAGCTCTCACGTGCCTGCTGGCTGGCATACTATAGGTACTGAAAGCTCTTGATGTAGAAGACAAGCACTACTGGGCAACAACCAAAACTTCAATAGGTTATCATTGTTTTGGTAACAAATCTGAAACACAACACTGTACCAGCTGCTAAGAAGAAAAGGAATTCTATTCCAGCTGAAATTAGAACAGTAGATTTATGCTATATCCTGTGTTGAATAGTCAGTAAAATGAGCAATGGTTTTTTTTTCTCTTATTGCTAAGCATTAGGTCATGCACCCTTTATAAAATCTAATCCATACCCACTTGATGTGAGACTGAATGAAAGCTTAAGGTTCACTAGAAGATATAGCCAATTTATTGCAATCAGCATTTTGCTGATGTTTAGTTTACCAGGGGCCATCCTGGGAGAGAAAAATCATCAGACATGGTTTCTGTACTAAGATGTGAGCTCCAGATCAGGCTGAAATAATTTTAAGCTTTAATCACTTTGCAGAACGACATCATTTTGGGTGGTGTGCTACCTAAACCAGCAAGCTCTGTGTGTAAACATGAAAGACACACAGATAAATACATAAAATTTAAATCAAGAGATTGTAGTAGAAAACCAAATGACATAAGTACCAGTGCTAGTAGAATAGGCATTATTATGGTTAAAAAATACTTCTGATTTTATAATCTTTACAGATTAGATAGGTCCAAACGACTCATTCAGTCTAATTAACTCAATATCTTCCAAAACATAAGAAATATAAACACTGAAAAATTCCTTTGTAATTTTTCTACATTGGGCTGTTTTTCTTGGTATGGTAAAATCTTCAGGTTTAAATATATAAGTGCTTTAGTCTATAGGGTATTATAGAAGGAATGAAAATTAATACCATTTGGACAATAGGAGCTGTTTTTATCTGCTGTACCAGATTAATTTTGGCACCATTCCTTCTGTTTCCTGTGTGTAAACCCAGTGGGAGTGAGGATATCAAGAGAGGGTTTGTGTGATTGGTAATTGCCAAGGTTCTACCTCTCCATTGAAAAGGAAGAAAAAGAGACCCTAGATTTGAGCAGATATTTGACTGACAAGCCTAAAGACTGATTTTCAGTGTTTACCAGCAGAGTGGCTTTTTAACTAACAGACAATGACAGTCCAGGCTTCAGCATGCAGTACTGCCAGCATCCTTGTTCAGAAAAGATCAGAGTTGTTAGAGCCCAGAACAAATCTTCATGGTCATATATCCTGCTCTCCTGGGCTGCATTAGGAGAAGTGTCAGAAAGTCCAGCGAGAGAACCTTTGCTCTCTGCCCAGTACTGGTGAGCCACATCTGGAGTAGTGTGTCTGGTTCTGGGATTCTCAGAACAAGAGTGGCATGGGCATTCTTGAAGCAAGCCAAAGAAAAGCTACAAAGAAGATTAAGGGACTGAAGCATTTAAACTGTGAGGAGAAGCTGAGAGAGCTAGGATTGTTCAGCTTGGAGAACAAAAGGTAAATGTCTACAATCTATCTATCTATCAATGTCTGCAAATACTCAAGAGGAGGGTGAAAAGATGACAGAGACAGGTTGTTTTCAGTGGCACCTGGTGACAGGACCAGAGGCAGTAGGCAGAAACTGAAAAACATCAGGGTCCATCTGAATATTTTTTTTCACTGTAGGATGACCAAGCACTAGAAGACGTTGCCCATAAAGCTAGAGGAATGTCCCTACTTGGAGACTTTTAAAAGTTGTTTGGACATGTTCCTGGGCAACCGGTTCCAGGTGAACCTGCCTGAGCACTCCAGAGGTGCCTTCCAACCTCAGTCATTTTGTGATTCTGTAATTCAGCCTCCCTGCTGTGATCACCAACAAGGACACAGGGTAGTAATCTTCTGTGCCAGCATAAAAACTGGGTGGAGACTAAATGCTAAATTTTCGCATAGGACACTGAACAGATTGCTAAATTCAGGCACCAAACAGCAGAACTTGGAACAGGCACAGGTCTCAAGATCTATAGTGTCATCATCTTTGTTCCAAGTCACTTCTTCATCCTCACAAAGGGTGCCAATGTTTTTGCAGGTACTACATTGTCCTCTCTGTCCCATGCTCTCAGAATGACAAACTTTGCTTTCACAGGTTTTAATAACAGTAACTGTGGGCCAGACTGTGCACTCAGGTAGCAAACAAGCTGCAATACCACATGAATATTTCTTTACACCACCATACTTCAGTGACACTCTCTGATGTCAATTATTCCTATGGGATGTCATGGAAGTAGACATTCCTATGCCAACCAGTCATACCTAGCATGAACCTATGAAGCTATGAAAGAATGCAGACATTTTTTCCCCCTCCATCCCAGCAGGACTGCCTCTGATCCTGCTAAATTCCAGCCTTTAGTACTTCAACTGTCAGATAATGACCTTTTATTTATTTTTAAGATCACTGATGCCTTACAAAGAACACAGAAGAATGTCAGGTATGCTTCTTTCTCTGAAATGGTAATCTCTGATTTCAGTATATGCCACTCTTTCATAATTGTTGGAAAGCTGTAGCAAAGGCAATAAGAAAAAGATTTTACTTTTGTGGGGTTTTTTTGTTTGGTTGGTTTTAATTTCAGTCTTCTTCCTTCCTCTCTCACATCTCTCCAGAAGTATTATGTATAACTTCGTGACAGGGTGGAAAAATTGTAGATAAAGGTATGTGAAATGCCAATTGTCATGTATATCTTATTCTACTCACTCAGTACAAGATGAAGCTCCACTTGAAAGTTTGGAAATTGGGTATTATCTCCACTATTCAGTATTGAACAATAACAGGTTTTTCATATCTCAAGATAAGCACAGAAAAAAAAAAAGAAAGAAACCTGAGAAGCTCTTTATCAGTGAAAAATACTCTAAGAACCATACATAACATTTGGATAAAAAGAGAGAGTGATTGCATTTTGACTAAAGTTAAAAAAAAGAACTACTCGCAAATCCCTTAAGAAAAGGAAAGTCAGATAAATACATTTTATTTTACTGACAAAAACAGTTTAATCATATATTCTGCCTGATGCTGTTTTATGATTGCAGTGACCAGTTTGCAAGGAGCAGACTTCTTTGATAAATAACTCTACAGACAAAATACTGTTTCTCTGTGTGGAGCTTGTTAGTCATAGCCTGATGTGTCACTGATGGCTCAGAGAGATAAAAAGAAAAATAAGGGAAACATGGTTGATCAAACAGGTATCTGTTCACAGAAGTAATTCTACATATGCGCACATGCAAACTTCTGTGCACATAGACATTTATTCAAAGGTATACATACAAAGGCAGTTATTCTAAATCTGTAAATGAAAGAATGGTTTCCAATACAAGACAATGTAGAAAATACTGAAAAATCTGTTTATTTTTGTAACAACAGAAGAAGAAAGAAACTCAGCCTTCCCCACCTTGCAAGGTATTCTAATTGTAACATATGTAGGAAAACACTGTGTACAGTTAAATAAACACCAGACTAAGGAAATTTACCCAAGTGGGAAAAAAATAGCTATTTGAAGACTACATTATTTTAACTGATCAAAATGTGTTCAGTAGAAGAAGGAGACATTAGCGCCTGAAAGGACATTCATTCTGTATGAAGCATAGTATTCTTCTTTTTTTGTGAACTCAGTGACATGCAATTCAGCTAGGCTAGAATTAGAAGAAAGGGTGGTATTAGAAAGAGGAACCAGGATGAGGAGTCAAATTCCCGTGTAGCTTCTTATTCTGAGATTTGATGCACTTAGAGCTGCTTGCTTGTCTTGTGAAAGATAGAAACACTTGTGGTGGGTGGGAAGGCCAATGATCCAAAACATGATTATTAATGTCAGCTCAGGAAAAAGAAACATTCTGTTGCTGATTCAGCAGGTTTATGTTTAATTTAAAGTATAAAATAAATCATTAAAGTATACACATTGGCTTCTACATGACTAAAATTTTTGAAATCCAAAGCAGTTGGCTGATAGCTCGCCAAACTGGAACTTAAAGCCTTGATACTGGGTGAGTATGTTATATGTATCTATATATATATTTATATGTTTTTCTCCCCTGTGAAAGTAAGTTTTTAAGAATGGATTGACATGCCTTACTTTCTTAGACTATTTTGAATATACAGTAATTTCACGATTATAAGCCGCACCAATTATAAGCCGCACTTCTGGGTGCCAGCAACTTTTCGTTCTTTGTCCACACATAAGCCGCACTTGATTATAAGCCGCACATTACAATACCGAGTGTGATGAAAGGTATCTATTCTGTCACCATCTGTTGAGGGTGGGGGCAGTGATCCTTATCTCAACGGCAGATATTCTGCTAATGGGACATCCATTGAAACCAGGCAGGGCATTGTTCTTTACCTTTTCATAACCCATCCTTCCTCCAGCGAGTCATTTTCTGCTAATGGCCCATTGAGTCCCACTGTGTGACTGATAAAATTACTGCATCCCATTGGAAGTTGCTCCAGCCAGGGGAAAGAGCCCAACATTTCTTACCAAAATAAAAACAGAGGTTTTGGGACACTAAAGGATCCCCTTTCTCCACTGGACTCTAGAGGAAAACCAGATTTCTCCACATCACCACTGGACCTTTAGAGGGAAACTGCACCTTGCAGAGAGGCACTGCTTCAACTGAATCACATCTGTCACTGCAGGATGACTGCAACCACCATTTAATGGGACTGCTACCATCATCCTGCCTGATGGGGTGTCAGGTTGTACGCTGACTTTGTCAGGGTTTGGAGTTTGTTTCTTTGTAGTACTGTATTTCTATTTTAATTTCCCTAGTAAAGAACTGTTATTCCTAATTCCCATATCTTTGCCTGAAAGCCCCTTGATTTCAAAATCATAATAATTTGGAGGGAGGGGGTTTACATTCTCCATTTCAAAGAGAAACTCCTGCCTTTCTCAGCAGACACCTGTCCTCCAAACTAAAACAGTAACTTTTTGTTCTTTGTCCATATGTAAGCTGCACCTGATTATAAGCCACACTTCCGGGTTCGGACCAAAATTTTAGTCAAAATGGTGCGGCTTATAATTGTGAAATTACTGTAACTTATTAAAAAAAAAAAAAAAATTCTCCAACCTACCCACCTGAGTGTTCTAGACTAGGCATCTCATTCTCACACTGTGCATCATGAAGCACACAATACATCATCATAAATCAAAATTAGAGGGGAATGAATCATAGCAGATTGAAATTTCAGATGGCTCACTTTCCATGTATGTGATTTGCAAAATGGGGCTGAGAGCTCAAAAGACTACTGTTTTCTCTGGCTCCTTTTTTGTCTAAAGATAGAAAAGGGTTAGTAAACACTGGGACCATCGTAATTCAATTACTTCCAGTATTTACATAGGCACCTTTTTTCTTCTCTTAGTTAGTGCTCCAGATGTTCTGCTGGTAGTACTTCTCCCTCCAGTCATTGTTTTTCTTTCTTTCCACCATGCAGCACATTATTCTTCCTTTTTCATAAAGCTAACAGTGACAGCTCTAATGCCACCTCCTGTAACCCCAATAGAACATAAGTTGGACATTTCTGGCTGAACCCACTTAGCTGTTTGGCTGCTTGCCTCCTGCTACTGCAAGAACATGTCCAGGATCTTCTTCAATCCTGTTCACAGGTTCCCTATATTGCATGTCTGGTCCTTCAAGAAGTTAAGTTCCTAAATATAACCTTAATCCACAAGTATAATATCCTCCATTTTAGGCCACAACTGAAATCCCAAAACAGAAAAATGGGAAATAATGAAACCTTTACAAGTATTGTTGAACGACAGATCTATTCTTGAATGAAGGTTCTGACATGGTTTTTTCTTCTGCAAATCAACCCAACCATCCCCTGATGCAAACACATCAGTGCTAAAAGCACACTGGTGTGTCACCAAGCGATTCATCGTCCTGCAAGTCAGAACTAGAATAATCATTTCTTAAACAGTGAAGTACCACCACATGATATAAGAAAAGCTGTCATTTTAAAAATGCTTTTTCAAAGATTTACTAGTCAATACCCCCAGAGAAGTTGCTTGAATAAAACTGCAGATTTTAAGCCTATGCTAAATGCTTGCCCTAAAGCCTTATTCCAATCCCATTTATGCTGATGGAAGCAGAATCCACTGAGGCAGAAACAGAAGGCTGGAGTAGTTAAACTTCAGCTATGCTGAAATTCACAGTGTTTTGCAATCTCTTGCTACTGCAGAAACAAGACCAATCAAGTCTAGGCTTTCCCTGTTCCTCTCGCTGTCAAATTTTTCCTTACTCTATGCCCAAATATTTTCTGCTTGTTAACATCTGCTGAGGGTCTTACAGTCCCTGTTTTCTAGACCTGGAGGTTATGAACCTAGAAGGTTTGACAAATAAAATGAATCAAAAGTATGAGTATCTGCCTTCATGTTTAGGACAATGGTTCAATCTCATAAAGGATACTAATAATCTCTGTGAGGGTCATACCTGTCCTATGCCATTTCTTAATGCCTTTTACCTTAAGCTAGTACTTGATTTATGCCACAAAGCAGTACTCTTTATATTCTTTTTTTCCTTTTCATCTTATCTAAAGATGTTCTCATTATCCACATAAATGCCTGTTTTTCTTTCTGAGCTCTATGTCTCAGTGAAATCTTATGGCAGTGAGTTTGACTAATTATGCATTGTATAAAGAAATTCTCCCTTTTATCAGTTTGATTTTATTTCCTTTTAGTTTCATCTACTGTCCCATTATTCTTGTCTCATGACAAAGGGCAAGTAAGTTGCTTGGTTTAAAATCCCTTCATATCACTTTTCTTTGATGAGCACCATTACTATATCCCCATTACCTAATACAGTAAGGATCTTAATATGTCTAGGTCTTTGGATGTTACTGGCTTTCATTTTTGACCTTTTTTTTTTTTTTTTTTTTAATATCAGAACCCTAAAGACTTTCTAGCAGATATATAGGTCCTGATTAAATGGATTATCATTGTGTTTCTGATAAAGATGTTCTGCAGATATTTAGAAGCAATCCAAAAGCCTCCAGATCAAGGACTACCCACTAAAATCTATTATTTCTACACTGTGCTCTGATCAGTGTTCAGTACTCTGCATATTAACTTGATTTCTGGATTTCTGAAAGCCTTGCTCATTCAGTGTTGGTTTATGTTACCAGTAATCTCTAATTACCCCATCTCCAAATTATTTTTTTTTAATTTTAATTTTACTCTCTTCTTATATGGAAGCTTTCATGCTTTCATGTGGTTCATTTGCTTGACTATTTTTTTGCTCTTTGCTTAAGTGCTCTGTAAGCACAGCGAAACCCTACATTGGACTTCTGGAGGGCAGACTTTGGACTATTTAGAAGACTTATTCAGAGAGTTCCTTGGGAAGCAGGCCTTAAAAACAAAGGAGTCCAGGAAAGGTGGGCATGGTTCAAAACAGAGATCTTGAGGGCACAGGGAGCAGATTGTCCCTATGTGCTGAAAGATGAATCAATGAGGCAAACATCCAGCCTGGATGGGCAATGAGGTTTTGAAGGAACTTAGGAATAAAAAGATGATGTATCATCTTTGGAAGGATGGTCAGGTTATTATTTAAAGGGGCTTCTAGGGCATTTAGGAAAAAAAATTAGGGAGGCCAAAGCTCAGTTCAAACTTAATTTGGCAACCTTTGTAAAGGATAATAAAAAATGTTTATACAAATATATTAATGGTAAAGAAAGGGTAAGACCAATCTTTGTTCTCTATTGGATGTGGGAGGGAACTTAGTAACTGTGGATGAGGAGAAGGTGGAAGTGCTGAAAGCCTTCTTTGCCTCAGTCTTTAGTGGGAAGGTGGCTCGTCTTCAGGACAAGTGTCCTTCTGGGTTGGTAATGGTGTCAGGGACCCCGGGGGGCAGTCAGAGAACTGCTGAGTCACTTGGATGTTCATAAATCTCTGGGACCAGATGGGATCCACCCCAGGGTGATGAGGGAGCTCATCCCAGGCAGATGAGCTTGTGAAGCTGCTCTCCATCATTTACCAGCAGTCCTGGCTCGCTGGAGAGGTACCAGATGACAGGAAGCTGGCCAGTGTGACAGCCATTCACAAAAAGGGTGGCAAGGAGGATCCTGGTAACTATAGGCCACTTAGCCTGACCTCAGTACCAGGTAAGATTATGGAACAGTTCATACTGAGCATCACACAGCACTTGCAGGATGGCCAGGTTATCAGACCCATCCAGCATGGGTTTAGGAGGGGTAGGTCGTGTTTGACCAACCTGGTCTCCTTTTATAACCAAGCGACCTGCCTGGTGGATGCAGGAAAGGCTGTGGGTGTTGTGTACCTGGACTTCAGCAAGGCCTTTGACATTATCTCCCACAGCACACGCCTGGAAAAGCTGCAGCCCGTGGCTTGGACAGGAGCATTCTTTGCTGGGTTAAGAACTGGCTGGATGGACAGACCAGAGAGTGGTGGTGAACGGTGCTGAATCCAGCTGGGAATCTGTCACCAGTGGTGCCCCTCAGGGGCCTGTGCTGGGGCCTCTTCTGCTCAATATTTTCATTGATGACATGGATGAGGGTACTGAGTCTTTCATTAGTAAATTTGCAGATGACACTAAGCTGGGAGCATGTGTTGATCTGCTGAAAGGTAGGAGGGCTCTGCAGAGAGACCTGGACAGATTGGATGGATGGGCAGAGTCCAATAAGATGAAGTTTAATAAGATCAAGTGCTGAGTCCTGCATTTTGGCCACAATAACCCCCTGCAGCATTATAGGCTGGGGAAGGTGTGGCTGGACAGTGCCCAGGCAGAAAGGGACCTGGGGGTGCTGGTCGATGGAACAGCTGACTGAACACGAGCCAGCAGTGTGCCCAGGTGGCCAAGAAGGCCAATGCCTCCTGGCTGTGTCAGGAATATGTGGCCAGCAGGAGCAGGGAGGTCATTCTCCCCCTGTACTCAGCACTGGTGAGGCCACACCTTGAGTGCTGTGTCCAGTTCTGGCCCCTCAGGTCAGGGAGGATGTGAAGACGCTTGAGCACGTCCAGAGGAGGCAACGAGGCTGTGGAGGGGCTGGGAACACAAGCCCTGTGAGGAACGGCTGAGGGAGCTGGGGTTGTTCAGCCTGGAGAAAAGGAGACTCAGGGATGACCTTACCACTCTCCACAGCTCCCTGAAAGGCGTTTGTAGGCAGGTGGGGGTTGATCTCTTTCCCCAGGCAGTGACTGACAGCACCAGAGGACACAGTCTCGAGCTGCACCAAGGGAAATATTGGTTGGATATCAGGAAAAAGCTTTTTATGGAAAGAGTGATAAATTACTGAAATGGTCTGCCCGGGGAAGTGATAGAGTCACCCATCCCTGGATGTTTAAAAAAAGATTAGGTGTGGCACTTGGTGCCATTGTTCAGTTGAGGTGTTACGGCATGGGTTAGACTCAAAGATCTTGAAGGTCTCTTCCTACCTGTGATTTTGTGATCCGTAGGGTTCATATATCCTTATTGTGGTATGTTTTCATTTTTCCTGTGAAAAGATGAGCAGTGTGATTATGTGAAAGCATAAACATGAAGTACACTCATAAAAGGCCTCTCCTCTTCAACAGAAACTCGAAGCTGGTATACAAACGTCCACATGGCAATAGTTAACTGTAAGCTGCCAGGAGAACCATAAAAGTCTGTTTGACACTATTTCATTGATTTTTGTTGGGCTGTAGTTTGAGCAGAGCTCAGTTAAATATGCACAGGAGATTCTGGTTTAAAGTCATCCTATACTACTTCTCACCTATTGGTCTCAGCTGCTGCCTAGTGTAGTTACATTTCCAGGTGTCTAATTTCTAGAAGTGGTCAGAAGGGCTGCATGGAAATAATCACCCTCAAAGACAAAAGGGTTTTCTAGATTTTGTCACCACAAAAGGAATGTGGTGGGCAGACTGTCCTAGTTTTTTGACTGTGCATCGGACGGTCAAGCTCTGGGAAGGATTCTAGTAGAGGAAAGAAGAAAGTAAAATTTAAAACCTTTGACCACTAAATTGCATTTAGCATAATTAAAAAAATAATTCTTTAAAATCCAAAGTTTCAGTGTTGGCAGATTGTTTATGAACATTGCATGGTTTTGCCTCCATATTTTTTTCCATATTATAAGATCAACTTTTGACTGTATTAAACAATATTCTCATGATACAGAATACTGAAGAAGGAAACTGGTAGCATCTTACTATTGCAGGGCATATAATTTCCTCCTGGTATTAGACTTGTGCCTTCTCACCCAGAGCTGTTCATCTGACCATAAGACTGTGGTGGAAGGGAAGAAAGCACAGAAAAGAGCATGATAAAAAAATCAAATCCCTGCTCTATTGAAACCATCTTGCTGGAGTTTAATTAGAGGATTTCAGGAAGCCCCAGACTAGTAAATGGAAATCTTTGTGATTTGCCTTGGTAATTACTGGAATGAAATTTCAGGAGCTGAGATAATTCCCAAGGGAAAGTGCATCTGTGCACTTCAAATTAGCTGCTTATATGCTCGCTTAGATTCTTTACATGCCTTCCAAACCACGCTGGCATATTTAAAAGGTATGCTCATGTTAGCAGATTTAGAAGGAGGGAATCTTTGGCAGATTACCTTGGCAGAAATCTCCTCTCAGTTTCTTGTGGAGTGTTTCTCTCCTCCTAGAAAAGATATCCCAAGGGAATTCAGCTCTTTCTCCAGAGATATCTGCCTAAATCCCAATAAATAAAAATCAGTAGAATAAAAGCATTTTATTCAAGATACTCAGCTTCTCCTGAAGCAATACACACCTGGCTGTCCTGGCTCTGTTCCCAGGCTGGTGTAATTTCAACCCCACATATGAGTAGCAGGCCGCCACAGTTTAAGGTTTAGTGCCCTGTGACCTCACAGGACTAACAAATGAAGTAAATATTATCAGAAAAGGAGGAGGCTTTGGTTTCTTAAGGCACATGCATTATGATTCCAGGCCTAACCACTTTCAGGTATCAGATTATGAAGATATGGATAATCTTTTCAATTGTTTTAATTGGAAGGCTTTACAACTTCCCTTATACTTACAAGCTAGGACTTTACAGTTAGGGATTTTTAAAAGTGTTCTTGTAGGCTTGGTACTATTTTGTTTAACTTTAAAAATCTTTCATTATTCTTTTACTTATTTGTGAAGTTACTATAAACTTCTAATTCCTTACTATTTATCCCTGTTCTTTGCCAGTATGAAGCTCTGAATAAAGGACATAATTCACCTTCCTGAAAAGTTATGCATATTTTAAACACACTTCTTCAGATCACTTTAGAGTTGCTGTGGTATTTCTATGTGTTTCTAGAAGTTAAAGAGAATTGACAAAAGCAAAAATTCAGTTGCCCAGGTACACAGGTATCCAGAGCTGCTCAATGTACCTCAGATAATGTTTCTGGCTTCCAGCAGCCCCTCCAGAAGGACATGAGTCTCTCGTAGTCTGCTGCTGTATATCTGCCAAGCCTCCATAGCTGCCTTGGCTTTACTATACCATTTCACTGGTGTTGAATGCTTATTCTGATTTGACTGCATCCCTGGAAGCTGGCTTCTGAACTCCTTCTGAGGCTTTTTTCTTGTATTTTACTTTCAGAAATCTCCACCAAAATCTATATATCCCACTGCCCCTTGTTTTCCATATAGGCACAATTAAATATTGCTATGTTCCATAACCTGTGTGAAGTGTAGGGAACATGAGCATTCCAGTCTGCACTCCTGCTATGGCTCAGTCTTGAATTCATAAATAAAAATCCCATGCAAATTAGCTCATTTATTTGCAGTCAGGATGATGCTAGCACTTGTCATAATCATGTATTCTACATTTATTTCTGTCTCTCAGGGTTTTTTTTCCAACTATTCGTATTTTTTGTCTCCTGTTATTTATTTTCCCATGGTGCAGCCCATCTTGCCCATTACTGTGGCCAAAGCTGAAACTGCAGCCTTCAAATAAATCAATTGCCTCATCTTTTCTTTCATTTTTCAAAAAGGAAACAAAACCTAACCACATCAAACAAAACAACAAAATAGGTATTCTAATATTTTTTTCTGTTTAAGAAGGGAGGGCTAGTCACTTACTCTGCGGAAGTGAAGTGGATATTTTTGTCCCCCCTCCAAAATTTCAATAATAAACACTTAGATTTAGATGACATTTACATTAATTGATTTAGTGATAGTCCCAACAAATCTAAAGAAGCCTACACAGACTGAGTTTTGTCTAAAATACACAATAGAATTATATCATTCTACTTCAAAAGGCTGCTTCATGATCATCACCCAGCCATTTTATGCAGGATGAAAATCTGAGTAGAGTCTTGACCCAGTTCTAGAGAGTCAATGATAAGTCTGGGGTCAGGGATAAAATTGCTGTAGTAAAATTTGCTCTTGCTGAGTGAGAAATGTATTCTTAAAAAGGTTTTTCTTACAAAGCATGTTTCCTTTAGGCTTCTTCAGTTTCCAGAAACATAACCAATGTTTGGTTGCGTCTAAGACTCAGGGGTACCCTGTTTTTCATTTCACAGATCATGTTATAAACATTCAATTCCTATGCCCTTTTTTTTGTCTCCTGAGGAGCCACAGCAAAAACACATCAAGGCTATGAAAACCAGGCACATCTTAGCAAAGATGCTGCCATAAAGGAGAGGTTCATATGAACAAAAGAAGGGACACAAACTCCATCATGCTCGACAATAATCCCTCTCTTTAGCCTTGAACACACAATTTACTATCCCTTCTTCACTTTTCCCATCTCTGGAAAGTTCCTGTTTGAGAAGCATTTGGAAGTTAAAAGGGGTAATAGAAAAGTTTTGAATTACTATCATCAGTCTTCTGCTGTACCTAAACTAGTACAACAGAACTTTCTATAGAATTTATTTTTATCTAAAACTGGTAAACTCAAATGGACTCTGCTTTCCACTAGATAATGAAAAATACCTGAAGTAAAATGGGAGATAAAGGTGAGAAATAAAATTGAAAAAAAAAAAAAAAAAGGCAATAACTGTTAGCATAAAGAGGACAAGTCTGGAGAAAAAAAACAACCAACAATAAAAACCCCTACAAAGAAAGACCAACAAAACAGGGAACATATTTAGAGGCAAATCTGAAGGTATACACACTAATCAGTTAATGCTGAGTATAAATGCAAGGCTATGCTAGCTCTATTTTATGAAGGACAAAATTAAAGAATGAGTTTTCATTATCTGACCTAATTGCTATTTTGAAAATGGCTTCCTTATCACTTAAAGCTTAGGGAATGTGAACATGCTGGTAGACCTTTGTTCTTTTATTGAAAGATTTATGTTGCTAACCTTCAAATGCTGGGTGATATATGGGTTTAGATCTTTACTATCAAATTCCTGGTTCCCTGAGCTCTAAAAGTTGGAATGCAGGTAAAACAGCAAATACAACTCACTTATCAGATTTCTCAGCATGAGGAGAACTTAAATAAAAGTCATCAGAAGAGAATATCAAATGGCTGTGACCTATAACCATCCCTGACAGCTAAGAATGGACTTGATCTGTGTGTTCTTTGTCTGACAGAAACTGCTACCCAGGCAGACAAAAGAACAATGGCTTATAAAGAAAATATTCCAGAGAGATTATGTTTCAGATATGAAAGAGAAGATAATTTATGATGAGCATTAGAAATATTAGAGACAGTGTTTTTCTAGGTAGGTAAAAATGCGATATTCTATTTAACAGACAAAAGCTACAGAGAACTGATGCATTTGGGAAACTCCAACCCTTGTAAATTCGTATTAGAGCAGACTGAGAAAGCAAATGAAGCCAAGCTATCAGCAGTCTTAAAATCAAATGTGCAAGCAAAGCAGTAAGATCAAGTAAAGGTCAGAATTTATGGCAAAAATCAAGGATTAAATCATGGGAGCTGTCATCATTGATGGTATCATATATTTCCTTTTTAATACAAAGCATGGTCATGGGCTGTGTTTCTGTGGTAACAGGAAAGGTTGACATCAGAATTATGATGTAAATGAATGGATCCTCACATACCTTCTGATTCACAATCACTGAAGGATGCACATAAGGAACTTAGATGTAACTTCTCTAAGAATCATTAAAAAGAACAAAGAGGAAAGGGTCTATGCACTGACAGAGGGCTCTGCACATTTTTTGACAGGGTAGCAATAATGAGCATGAAACAAACTGTACTATAGCATGGTTTCTTTTTCATTTCTCTAATCCCATCTTCTCCCTTTACTTACAGTTCTGCTGTCTTTTAAAGATTGTATTGCTAGGCCTAAAATATTATAAACAAAGTTGAATACAACTGATTGACAAAAAAAAATAATTAATTCCAGGTAAATGCATCTCCTTTAAATGCAAGCTTCTTCAAAGATTTTTGTGTACTGATAACTGCATTGAGTACAAAGCACATTGCTACATGAGTGAGGACAAAATGTCCTTGAAAACATAACAAAGCCAGAAATGGCCAAAGGACCAACTCAAAGATGATGCTGGTTTTCACTTGGAAAACTGGTCTTTATATGCTTGGATGAACTTTCATTTGTTTGCATGTCTTCTTTCAAGCTAAAAAAGTAACCCTGAATAAATGACATTGTGAGGTTCTGTATTTGTTCTGTCTCAGTGACTTCCGGATCAAATGTGCATGATTTACAAGTCCAAAGATTATTTTCTGGCTGCCAGAGCTGTAAATTCAATCTGGGATCAGAAAATTAAGCATTGTTCTTTCTGGGCCCAAGTGAAAAGTTCACAACAAAATGCCAAACACATTGAAAGCACAGGTCACTGCACTTTTAGTTGATCTTGCTCCTATGGTCTTGTTTTCATTTAGAACTGCAAACTTATTATTTTCTTCCATGTCAAGACTTGACAGTGGTACAGCACCTAAAGTAGCAAAAAAAAAAAGTAGGTGAATAATCCTGAAAGTTGCTATTTTGAAATCCAAGATAGGCTGATGAAAATCTGCCACTGCATTTTTGCTGAGGATCTAATGAAAGCTAGACTTTTCAAAAAAAAATCCCAAGCCATCAAACAAACAAAAACCCCCAAACCAAAACATAAAAAAAGCCATACAAATGATATTTCATAATAATTGTTAGAACATTTCAATATTAAGATTTTTTTTCTATCTGCATTTTTAGATTGTTTATAAAAAGATCGTTCTCCCATTGCTCTGACAAAGATTCCCCTACTGAAGTTTTAACAAAATTTTGTGTGTTCATGTTATGGCATGGGATTAACCTTTATCATAATTCTGACTGTACTAAATCTGTACATATAACATCTGTTTTAGAAAGCCTGAAAAAAAACCTCTGGCAAATACCCCAGTGAAAAAACGGGATATTTTCATTTACTGTCTACATATTCATGTGATTCCTTCTGACAATATAGTGTGAAGTGTAGGACTTGCAGCTGTGGCTGCAAGAGGCCCAGTCCAGAAGTTTCTTCTATTAAGGCAGCCTTTTCAACCCAGTGAAGCCTTGTAGAGTTACAATAATTAGTCTATTCAGAAATTGTTGGGAAGCCTATGTCCTTAATTTAAATAATTGTGTCATAGGCCAGAACTAGAAGTACATATAGAAATAAATGTGAATATGGTGAATAAGCATGCACTGGTTTTACTTTTAATCCTCCATTCAAATATATGAATATTTTATTTTTAAAACTCTATAGATTTTTTTTTTTTTTAATAAAAGAAGACTTTTAGTATGTACAGTAATTTCGCGATTATAAGCCGCACTGAGTATAAGCCGCACTTCTGGGTTTCAGCAACTTTTTGGTTTTTTGTCCATATATAAGCCGCACCTGATTATAAGCCGCATGTTACAATACAGAGTGTGATAAAAGGTATCTGTTCTACCACCATCTGTTGAGGGTGGGGACAGTGATCCTTATCTCAATGGCAGATAATCTGCTAATGGGCCATCCATTGAAACCAGGCGGGGCATTGTTCTTTATCTTTTCACAACCCATCCTTCCTCCAGCGAGTCATTTTCTGCTAATGGCCATTGAGTCCCACTGTGTGACTGATAAAATGACTTCATCCCATTGGAAGTTGCTCCAGCCAGGGGGAAGAGCCCAACATTTCTTACCAAAATAAAAACAGAGGTTTTGGGACACTAAAGGATCCCCTTTCTCCACTGGACTCCAGAGGAAAACCAGATTTCTCCACATCACCACTGGACCTCCAGAGGGAAACTGCACCTTGTAGAGGAGCACTGCTTCAACTGAATCACATCTGTCACTGCAGGAGGATGCAGCCACCATTTAATGGGACTGCTACCAACACCCTGCCTGATGGCGTGTCAGGTTGTACTCTGACTTTGTCAGGGTTTGGAGTTTGTTTCTTTGTAGTACTGTATTTCTATTTTAATTTCCCTAGAAAAGAACTGTTATTCCGAATTCCCATATTTTTGCCTGAAAGCCCCTTGATTTCCAAATTATAATAATTTGGAGAGAGGGGATTTACATTCTCCATTTCAAACAGAGAAGTTCCTGCCTTTCTCAGCAGACACCTGTCCTCCAAATTAAAACAGCAACTTTTTGTTCTTTGTCCATATATAAGCCGCACCTGATTATAAGCCGCACTTTGGGTTTGGACCAAAATTTTAGTCAAAATGGTGCGGCTTATAATCGTGAAATTACTGTAATTTCATATGAACTTTTAGATTAATTGGCTATTGCCTTGTTTATGACTAGTCCAAGAAGTCAAAATTCAATCTCCTATGCTAATGGTCAGGAAAATTATTTCATACTTGCACATGAAAGAAGCTATTTTGTTTATATGCACCAGAGTGAACAAACAAAGAGAAGCAAAATCCCATTGCTTAGGTGAACAATTACCCCAATGCAACAGAAGTATCCAGTCTTTGCAATATAAACATATAAAATAAAAGGACATTGTAGAATAAATGATAGCAATAATTTGTTGCCCAGAAAAGTTGTGGATGCCTCATCCATGGAAGTGTTCAAGATCAGATTGGAAGGGGCCTAAGCAACCTGATGGAGTAAATTACATTCCTGCCATGGTAGGGAGTCGGAACTGTATGACCTTTAAGGTCCCTTCCAACCCAAATCTTTCGATGATTCTATGATTCCCACCATTTGAATGTTTTCCAGAAGGAGTGAATGTCCACATAACTCATGGGTGTGTGACACCTGAAGTCCTTGAAAAAGCTGGCACAAATATTTTTTCTTTTGGGTGAGACATTTACATTTTCTACATTATTACTTTTCTTAAATAATACCAAGTGACACCACCAACAATGGCAGTTAGCAGCGAGTTGAACAAAGGAGAAATTGCACAGTGGTCATGATGTCTCAGGATGGTGAAGAAGCAATCCTGAATTTAGTTCCACGATAGGAATGTTCCACAGCTGCAACTTGGTCAATAGACTCACCATGCACTATTTTATGCCTAACATTCACAGTGAATTAGACTAGAAAAACAGGGAATGTCTCTCCACACACACCTTGAGACTGAATTCTACTGTCAGACAGCAACATTCAAGGTTATAAAGATGGTTCTCAAAGCTGCATTAAACCTAACTTCTTGCTTTCTTCTATCAGACATCTTTAAGAAGGCAGTCAAAAATACCTTCGCCCTGCATTTACACTCATTTTATATCAGTTATGTTGCATATAGAAATGTGATGAAAAATCACCATCTATTTATATGCAAGATGAAGAAACGTGCTTTGACCATGTATTGTAAAAACATCAGATGCCATCTGCAATTAAAATTATGTAAATCTCTTCTACTGAGGAACAATTAAGAAGCATTTCTAGGGGTATTTCTGATGACATTTCACTATGACAGGATGTGAGGTTTCTGTGTCATTTATTTTAAAGTTGTTCCATTACTTAGGTGAAAAATAGAGAAAATATGTATTCGCATTCATTTATTACAACTGTGTCTGGGTATTTATAACAGACTGATTAAAATTAAAAAAAAAAAAAAAAAGACAAAAAACAAGCTTAAGTGTTGCATGATTTTGTCAATTAAGCATAAATTCAAAGTTATCAGTCCCTACTGCACAAAGCAAGAATCCATTAAATCCTAGGGTTTTTTGGTTTTGATTTTTTTTTCCAATGGAGATGGATGGAATGATAGTCTCACCACTAGACTTGGTTTTCAAGCAAATTCCACTTTTACAGTAGTCAACTTCGTGATCCTTCAAGTATGCCCTAAGGGCAAACACATCCATGGTGTTTTAGGGGAGGAAGAGAGAATGAATTTAAAAACTAAAAATCCAGCAAGGAAAAAAGCTATTAAAGTTCCCTCCCTTGAACTGAAATAGCTTCCATTTATATATCTGTGCTATTTTAGCATAGGTTGATATCACTTTCATTGTCACTGTGAGGGAGTGCCTTCTTCCAGGGTGGTGTTACCCAAATTGAAATGACAAAGAGCCCTTGAATTCTGCATGCATTTTAAATGAGAAAAAAAAAATAAAATAAAAGAAGTAAATTAATAAAAGTACATTAAAAAAAAGTTGTAAATAAAGCTTTTAAATAAATTTCATTTCCAGGAATTTTTAAGAAGCGTTGAAAATCTTTTTGCATTAGTAGAGGCTAGGAATCACTGTATTAAGCTCAAATTATTTCTCAAGAAGAGAGGGCTCAAGAATTTAAATTGCACATACTACAACCAAGACTTGGAAACTGCGAGTGACACTGGCATTTTACCAGTGGAACAACTTAATTACCTGGTTTTCACACTGATTATCAAAGGTCTATCATTTTTATGATGTGTTGTTTTCTGAAGTAGGACACCATGTGGCTGTCAGAATCTTAAAGTGACAAAGTGGCCTTCAGAAATAAAATTATAATCTCTTTCCCACATGCAAATAAGAGGTGGTAATCCTGGCTTCTGCTGAAAGCTGTTCATACAAAAAAAAACCACAAGAGCTGGAGCCCTGGACATCCAAGTAAGTATTGAATATCACACAGAAGCAGGCATGCCAGATCTCCTCTAGTGAGGCTCATATAATTTGTTTTATCCAGAGTCATTCTGAGCTGGGTTCTTTGCTACAAATTCGGCCAAACCCTGGGGGGGAGGGTGGGGTGGGGCTGTGGAAAGGCTCAGACATTGATTTGAGAGAATTTGGCACACGATGTTGGAAGGTTTATCTTCACAGGGGAAAAAGACCTGCAACTTCATCTTCTTCCTGCATGCAATCCTGGTTTTCTTCACTTTTGAAGAACAAGGAAAACATAATGAAGATTACTAGGACCTTTCAAGAATTTATTTTAAAAAGAGTAAAATCTCAACACTATAATTTGAGGTTTTCATGTACTGGGTCAGTGAAATCCTGTCAGAGCAGTTCTGTTGATTTCCTACAGGCAAAACTTTCTAGAGGTACCAAGAAAAATATCTTCAACCTTCAAAAAGCAAACTATTTATGGAAATATTTCTCATTGTTGATCATCAGAAACCTAAAATTTTCATGACAGATATCATAGCTCCAAAATTGAGGTTTTTGAAATTCTTCTAATAAAATCTCCAAAAAATGTTTCAGTGAATCTACAGAATGTACTGTGGATTTTAAGTAAAATTATGTTAATGAAAAGAGGGAAAAGGCAGAGACATTTAGTTAACTTGGTTAATACATGGTTTGAAAGCTAAGGAGATAAAGGTAATGCTTGTCACTCTCTTTCAAAATTCCAAGATGTAAAAACTTTAAAGTACTTTACATTGCCCAGAAAAATAATTTACAGCCAAATTTTGATATGAAGGCAATGAAAAAATTTAGAGTCAGAAAACATAATAAAATACTGATATTCTCAGTCTCACTGAGAGTATCCACTGTCAGTCTTGAAGAGGGCATTTCCTGGGATGATCCCAGAACTGAAGGCAATGTACCCTAAATGTACACTATATATCAAGAAATAAAGATCTCTGAGAGTTTCTTCTGAAACAGAAAAACTACAAGAAGAGAATCTGTGTGGAGAGGAACCTTAAAAACTCCAGAGCTAGAAATACAAAATCTCTTCTCTGTATGACGCACACTTTGTTTTCCAGGTAGGATTAAAAAAAAAATCTCCTTAGAAAGAAGACCTTGGTTTATTTTGATCAGTATTTACTAAAACTTGTTTGTTATACTTCTTTCCTTTAATACTTTTTTTTTTCCTGAAAAAGGGAAAAAAAATCTCATGGAAAATAATATACCAAATCTAGGTCTTAAATGCTGTACTTTACAAAATGTTACCCAGATTGACAAGGAGGTCAGCGCTGTGCTCAGTGTTGCTACAAAGATTACAGAAAGTGCGCTAAAAGTGCTTTGACTGTCAATGCCTTGATGGCTCCAGAACACATTCTAAGAGTTTCTAAGTGTCTAAGTGTCTAAGAGTTTCTGTTATCACTAAGCACAGTGTTTCACTCACAGGCTTTTCCTCAGCTGAGTGTGTCATAGATTCAGAACATAGTTCGGGTGTAGAGTTCATCCAAGACCTCAGATAGAATGCAGTCTTTAAAAATAATATATATATATATGTGTATTTGTCCCAAAAGACCTTATTCTGCTTTTGATGAGGCAGAGTGCTCAACCTGAATCCAATCAATTTTTCCACAGTACAGCTGACAATTTCTCCCCTAATCAAGAAGAACTCCTATCAGTTCAGTGAATAGATTCATTCAGGGTTAACCAAACAAGAAGGCACCCAAGCATTGTTCTGATTGAGATTTTATGGATGTTCTGACAGGGCCAAATGTATGCCAAGTCTTCAAAAAAATATCTTTACTACTCCAGATTTGTGTCTTTACCACATTACAAAAAGAAAATATAAATCACTGCTATGTCAATATTTTAAGGAAAACAGGCACAGTTCATTGCTAATTATTTCCAAGAGACTGTTTTAGAGTTTACCAGGCAATGGTCAAAGTGAGCTGTCAGAGGAAAGAAAGAAATAGAAAAGAAAGAAACACAGAATAAATTATTTGTAAAAGTCAGAAACAACTATATAGAAACACATGCTATAAGAGAAACCAAAATCATGACCCTATCTGCAAAACATAATCCTGCTTGTCCAGTGTTTTTTTTTTCCCAAATTCTCTGTGTTATGAGAGCCTTATGCTCTCTCTGGTCAAGCAGCACTATCACCTGAGTTAAACTGTGCTGATTGAGTGTTCATGTGCTGTTACTTTCCATCAACATCTGAAGTCTACATTTAAAAGTGACACTAATTGCTCTCTGTGTTATACTTCTTTGCTACTACTGATCCTGTTTCCTAATCAAAGTCTGAAAATGTTTAAAGGAACAATCAAATCTCAATTTCAAAAACAGATACTTTCAAAATTTTGCTTTTTTTGTGTGACCAGCATGTTTTAATATTTTTTTTAAATGGGTGTCATGGAAAAAGTAATTTATCATGTAATGGTGGAGTAATAGTGGAGTTATAAAAAAGGAGGCTGCGTATCTGAGGTTAAAGTAATTGATTCCATATTAAAATAATTAATCACAATTAATCTCAGAGAATCATCTTACATTTTTTTATTCATCAATTTTTCATATAAGAAAAGTGGCAATGAAATTTCGATAAAATAATTCAATGAAACTCTAGTCAGTTGAGTGGCTGAATTGGGGAAAAGAAAAATAAATAATAAATAAAAATAAAACCATGGAACACCTAATTTCAGTCTGTTCTAAACCTTTTTAGAATTGCTCACTGCCTTCTAACATGGAAAAAATAGTTATTTACATCTCCGTTCTTGGGAAATAAGGTTTAAATTTTATAATTTTGTAGGATTCTGTACTGCCTTTTAAATTTGAATATTTTTTTTCTATTTTAAATAATTTTGTTTGAGAGTAAAACACTGCAGATGAAGTTTTGTGTGGGTCTAGATCAAATTACAGAATTCAGTTATGATAACAACTTTCTCAAGTCTCTGCATAAATCCAAAGATTGCTTTTCTAAAATGACAAATAAATGTGAATAGATAGATAGATAGATAGATAGATAGATAGATAGATAGATAAATAGATAGATGTCTGTTTAAATATTTATTTATTTATTTATCTGTATTTGTATAGGTACAATAGAAATACAGTAATTTCACGAATACAAGCCGCAGCAATTTGACAAAAATTTTGGTGGAAACCCGGAAGTGCGGCTAATAGTCGGGGGCGGCTAATATGTGAATAATTTTCTGACATTTACAACCCCAGACGTGTCAGCCAGGGCGCCGAGCCAAGCACCTGCCAGTAAAAGGCGGCATTCGGCGATTGTTACAGTGTTACTGTGTTGCCCTGGCTCCCTGCAGGCAGCACGGGGGGCGGGGAGAGAGGCGGGAGAGCTCTCTTTCCTCCTCTGCCGCGGCCCGGGGAGGATGGGGGATGGGTGCGCGCCCGTCATTGCCGCGGTCCCAGGAGGAGGTGGGGGGGGGGGGTGCCGCCATTGCCGCGGCCCCAGGAGGACGGGGGGTGGGGCGCGCCGCCATTACCGCGGCCTGGGGAGCCGACGGGAGCCCCGCGCAGCCATTGCCGCGGCTCGGGGAGCAGGCGGGGTGCTTTGTCCGCGCCCGCCGCCGGCGCCACGGGCGCAGGAAAGCTCCGTCCCCGCCCGCCGCCGCTGCCGTAGGAGCGGGGGAAGCTCCGTCCCTGCCTGCCACCGCGGGGCAGCGCCGACCCAGGGTGACCGAGCCCGGAGGCAGCGGCGGCCGGCCCCGAGCGGCAGCACCGGGCTGGGCCACCGGGCCCCGTCGGCAGCCCCTAGCGGGCCGAGCCTGCACAGCCTTAGCTCAGCCAGTAAACCCCGCCCTCCCGC
Source organism: Catharus ustulatus (assembly GCF_009819885.2). Lineage (NCBI taxonomy): Eukaryota > Metazoa > Chordata > Aves > Passeriformes > Turdidae > Catharus > Catharus ustulatus. Next base: position 114,763,954 of record NC_046221.1, on the reverse strand, counting down.
GGTTCTGTTACTAATTGCACACGGGTCCTCGCTGCGAACGACAGAGCGGCTTATATTCAGGTGCGGCTTATTTATGGACAAAAACCGAAATATTTGCCAACACCCAGAGATGCGGCTTATACTCAGTGCGGCTTGTATTCGTGAATTTACTGTAATTCTTTATATACAAAGGAATTATTTTTGTTACAAGTTAGTGAAAAAATCAATGTTACCTGTAAATATGCGGTTTGACATAATTGTTTTTACCCTAAAACCTTATAAGTTTGTTTTCAAAACAAGTGGCAATTAATTCAGTCTATTATTTTCCCTATCCTGTACTTTTATGCTGCACTCCAGTTTTGAGGTTCTATATTTATTAAGACATTTGAAAAACCTTTGCTCATGCCTTCAATCAATTCTTGTCCTTAGCAAATTTTTTCTGTGGTTATTTTAATGTTATATTTTTTTTCATGTGCTTTTCAAATCAGTAAGATCAGGACAATCAATCTTGCTCTGGAAATATTCCTATAAGCATAAAAAAGTGCATTTAGTGTGTTTACAATTGATTATTGATGACTAATAAGAACAAGAAACTTTCCAAAATTCAGAAAAATAATGTTATAGTAAATATTATCTGCATAATGCAAATGCTAATAGCTAGTAATTTCAATCATTCTCACGGAATCTTCCTAGCCCACTGCCACCAGCAGTAGAAACTGTGAATCTCAAAATTATGTCAAAAACAATGCTTTTCTCCTAATCATCTGCCTTCTTTGCCTTACCATACCTTTTTTTTTTTTTTTTTTTTTTTAATGCTTCAGATATTCCTTGCAAATACCACAAACAATTCACTGGAAATATAACTCCTTTTTCCATGATAATTTTATCTTACTGCTCAGTCAACACCACACTGAGCATATTTTACAGCAAGGCAAACTTCCTATGTTCTAATCAAAAGCAAAATAAACATTTCTCAAAATTATTAACATGTTGTTAGTATGCAACCTCACTTGATTTTTCAGCTAATTTTGCTTCATGATTACAGGCTGATCAGGGAGAGAATAGGTAATAATTTCCAAACAAAATGGTAACTAAAGCTGTTTAGAACTGACTCAGGTTTTGGGTCCGTCCCTGGTGTGAGCAGCATTAGCAGTCCTACATGGCTGCTTCATTGTAGGCCAATCATTTTTGCATTCAATGGAAAATACTTGAAACTGACTACTTCTTTATAAATTATTCCGTATTTCAAGATAAGATGTCATAACACTATTTTAAGCTTAGAGAGCGTGTGGCCACATACTATGTATAGCATCAATTAGCATAATACCAGATAACATGAGGTGATATGCAAACAGGAGAAGAATGCAGTATTGGCTGGCCCAGCACAGCAAACTGACATCTGTTTGGCAATATTTTGCACGTGTAAATTCTGCAGCTCTGTCTGTCTCTGTTTAATGAACTTGTCTGGAAATTCAGAGCACCTAACTGAGAGATTATCTAAAGTAACAGCACAGCAGCAGTCTGTTTTAATTTAGGCTGTCTGCAAGCTACTGCTATGAAAATTAACAACTCTTAAGTGTGTTAAATAATCCCTGGCCTTCACAATAATTGAGCAGGCTGAAAGAAGTCATACAATTTGTATTATCTTGTTGTCAAACACCAGCTGATTTTTTTTTCCCTTGTATATTGATTTGGAGAATTAAACTGTCTGTATTTAGATATGTCAGCCTGGAAGGATTTTAAGGACGGCTAGCAAAATCCTAATGCTACCAGTTTTAAGGGAGTAATGTCAAATGGGATTTAATTCCAGAGCTTATATTTGAACCTTCTGAACAATTACAAGAGGGCAGTTGGGGAAAAAATTAATTACATCTCTGCCTGTTTATAAGGCTTTGGGCCAAAAGGTAGTGACTGAGAACTGAAGACAGGTTCACTTGCATGAGGTTGATAACAATGCTCTGCAGCCCCAAAATGTGTGGTCTTTATGTTTTCCCATAAATTATGACTAATAATGCTTTCTCCAATCAATTAGCTGCCCTGAACAGACTTATTCATACAGCCATTTTATGTGCTGAAGTCAAAGAGTGCCTTTCTGGTTTCTTAACATGGTTTCTTAGCACTATTTGGTGATGTGTCACAACCTGACACTGGTGGCACTCACCCTCAGAACAGATGGGAGAGCAGAATAGGAGAAGATGACTCATGGCACTGGAGGTATCCCAGAATGTTATTAACATCAGAGATGCTGTTGCAACAATGCCAAGAAGCCCTGGCTGAGGCCAGCATCTTGTGTTGCCAGGCAGAGACACACATGAGCATAAGATGTGGTTCTAAAAGTGTTTCTCTATCCTGGACAAAAGTTCTGAAGCTATGAACCTCTGCAAGGAATGATGTGGATGGTGCTCTACTCTTGCTCAGCTCCTCCAAGCTCAAGGAAATATAAACTTCTTCAGCCATACATTGTCCCATTTTTCTGCAACAGCTTCTGATTGATGGCCTGTCTTGTTTTGTGATGACTTAAAGAGTCAAGAGGTGATATTGATTTTGGGAGAACTAGTTCTGAGGTGACTATATTTCCCACTTCTTTGGCGCTGAGAATAGCTGCAAGTTTGCTTTTCCAGAAGTTTGATTTTTAATTCCCTGGTAAGGTACCTAGAGACTGGAACAGCCATTAATTATAACTTTTTTGGTTCATGGAACAGAAAATATCCAATAAACATGTGCATTGTCATGGGATAAAGAGTGGTTGAAAACCTCAGTTCCTGGAATATAAATATAGATGTGGATGGATAGGTCACTGCAGGCAGGTGGAAGAAATCCATCATTGTCCAGACAGTTTCCTGGATTACTTCTGTACCTATCACCAGGGAGAGACCATTACAAATTGATGGTACTGATGACTGAGCTCTTGCTTTGGTGTCTGACCATGAGCAGAGAGATCTTGGAAGCTCCTAACTCTTTCCTTCAATTTCAGTTCAATAACATTTCATATCAGGAAAGTTTTGTTTCCATGCTCAACAGGGAATTTAGATGAAAGTTTTGCACTTTAACATATTTTGCCTTATATTTTCTGTAAAAATGTGACTCAAAACAACAGTCCACACATTTTGAAATATTTGATTCTGAATATTAGCAAAACAAAGGACACAAATATCTACTTTTACTTCCCTTTAAACGATCCTTAGGCAAATTATCAGACTATCTTCCCATAGATACAAGAGGTCCATTTGAAAATATACAGACTGTAGAAATGTACCACCAATGAGTGCAATTTTAGAGAATTTACTTTACAAGACTGACAAAACTAAATATTTTTAATAAAGACTACATATATAATGATTTCAGTGGTAGGATATTTTTTCATGCAAATACAAACACTGACATGTTTATTCAGAAATTAATGCATCAAGTGCATCAGATAAGGCTATGCAGTGGCCAGTCCAAAGGGAAGAGAGTATATTTCATAGCAGTTGAAAAAACAATATAATGTGTTCCAAGGGAATATAAGTTAACATTTTTCTTCTTTTTCTTGACATGAGACTTTAAGAGTAAATGTTCTTCTTCACATAATACAGCCATTTCTCCAACCAACAATTTCAACAAACAGAAAACATTGAAGTGAGCACTATTTTTATTCTTCCTGATTAAATCTTTTTTGGTAGATATGTGCTATATGGAGTAAAACACACTTTTCAACCTTTAAAGATTCGAACTGAACAAGCTTCATATTATCTGTCTGGTTTTGATTTTGCTCATGGATTTATTGTCAGAGAAAATTTCTTCCCATTCTGATTGCATAGCTTGAGTTGAACAAATGTTCATAAGTCATTACAGAAGGATTGCATTTTTCAAGGCGAGACTATAAAAGAAAAATATTGGCTATTCTCTCTATAAATGAAGGAATGGCAAAATAATTCTTTGGTATACCCATATAGTTCTAGACAAGGAAGAAATTAATGAAGTGAATCAAAGACTGAAGTACAAGCTTTTTCCTAATTGCTATGAGACCACTGTGTTTGATGTAATATGTACAGCAGAACATTGCAAAGCTCTAAGCCTTGTGAGTCTGAAGTAGAAACTCCTTCTGATGGGAGACAAGAATTCCTCATGTAAGTGTCCTGCAACTTTCTAGAATAGAATCTGTCGTCTGGTTCAAGTATTGATTAGCAAAGACCAAAGCTAAGAAGAAAACTCTCTTTCCTCCAGCCAAAGACCATGCATTTTTCTTTGTGAGGAACACTGAATTTGTCATATGTCACATGTGTCAACTTAAGGCTACTTCATACACTGTTCTTGTATTATGTTTCTTGAACCATTATTAAAGAGTTAATATCTTCAGTTTTATCAGATCATGTTCAAAAATAAAGTTCTTAGAGTAATAAGGAAGTATGTATGTGAAGACTGATCTGGCATGTATTTTTATGATATTTAGTACCTAAGCCAAATCCTGTTCCATGTTTCTAAATCTGTCCAAATTAAATTAAATCTAACCCCCATGCTCATTATTTCTACTCAGCCAGTTTTTCAGTCATAAAAGGAACTTTATCTGCTTAAGGTGGTTAAGGAAAATTGTCTTCAGTAATAAAAATCAGAACTGAGTTGATATCAGGCAAAGCATTCTAATTATGGCAACAATGAAGGCTGTGAACAGCTAACCAAAGGGGATGTGGAACCTCCTTCACCGGACATATATATGTACATAAATGAAAATGAAGGTTTCATTTATTTGAAACTAGCAACTCTTTCATTGCACCTCTTTTCAAAGGCCTTTGCTTGACTTTATTTTTGACTGTCTTCCAGATATTCCTAATCTATAGTCTTCCGTTTCTGTGGAGAACAGACATTCTGATTCTTCATCTTCAGTGGTAGGTAGGTAATTTTTGAAATTACACTTCACTTCCAAGACTATCAGGAACACAAGACTGAAAATTATGTCATATGACTATGAAAAGAAATATTTATTCTTGCTCATATTCTTCAACTGTATGAATGAATAAAGCTGGTTTCTCTTTGGAGTAAATACAAATGGAAACCATTCACAACTATAACCTTTACCCATAGGGTAATTATTATAAAATTCCTCCAAAATCTTCAACTTTAGTGACACATTCCAAATCTTTTAAACTGGCATATGTATTCTAGAATAAATTCTATATATTTTTATGCCAGTTCATGGAAAAATTGTTTTGGCAAAGTAAGTACTAATGGATACTTTTAACCCAGCAGATAACAAACATTGATGTTCCTTTATTGCAATCTGCATGCATATGGGCATTCTTACATTCACGAAAGTGGCTTTTTGTGCTTTAAGAATTTTAGTATTAAATATATGTGATCTCCCAAAATGATGTGAAAAATGGAAATAGGGGAAGTGCATTTGGTTTGCATGATCAGGTAGGAGTGGAGCTACAGGGGTGGCTTCTGTGTGAAGCTGCCAGGAGCTTCCTCCATGTCTGGCAGAGACAAGACCAGCTGATTCCAGGATGGGCATACCACTGGCCAAGGCTGGGACAATCAGAAATGGTTGTGATGCCTCCATGATAACATATTTAACTAGGAAAATAAACAACCAAACACGTTATTGCAAGTTGTAATTGCTGACAGAGAAGAGCAAGTTGAGAACACCTCTTCAGGCACCAAGTGGAGAAGGAGGGTAAGGAGGTACTCCAGGTACCAGAATTGAGATTCCCCTGCAGCCCATGGTGCAGCCCATGTTGAGGCAGCTGTGTCCCTGAAGCCTGTGGACACCCAGGGGATGCAGAGATCCACCTGTAGCCCATCCTCAAGCAGGTGGATGCTGGAGAGGAGGCTGTGACCCTGTGGGAGGCCTGTGCTGGAACAGGCCCCTGGCAGAGACCTGCAGAGATGTGGAGACAGGAGGTCTCCAGCAGGTTTCTTGGTAGGAATTGTGACCCTGAGTAGGACCCACACTGGAGCAGCCTGTCCTTGAAGGACTGCACACTGTGAAAGAGTGACACATGTTGCTTGTGGATAACTGTTGCCCTTGGGATGGAGCTACACTGGAGAACTTCATCGAGTACTGTGTCCCATGGGAGTGACCCCACGCTGAAGAAGGGGAAAGATTTTTCTCCAAGAGCAACATAAGGAACAGTGTTGATGAACTGGCAATAACCCTGTCTTTCTGCACCTCTGGGGAGGGGAACAAGTAGAGATTGGATGGAAAGATGGTGGGAGGAAGGATTTTAAGATTTTTGCTTCTCATTACACTGCTCTTATTTTTTTAGGAATAAACTCAAATAATATCGTCAATCCAATCCATTTTACCCATTATGGTATTTGGACCTTATATCAACTCATGAACCTTTGTTATATTTTCTCTCCCCTGTCCATTTGTGGAAGGGAGTAATAGAGTGGCTTTGATGGGTGTCTGGCACCCAGTCAGGGTCAACCCGCTATAAAGAGTGAAAACACAATATAGTCAGTGAGTACATATTTTTTTCAAGTTCTGATTTTGCATAATGTAATATTCTGTAGGCTTGGTCCATGGAATAGTTTTGATTTTGGAATAATAAAGGAATAACATCAGTAGAATTCTCACCCCTGATAATATTCTTTAAAATGCATGTTGTGTTTATAAGAAATTATAAATAGCAATCTTCCAGCAATAGCAAGACTAGGCATGGGTCATTAGCTATATTACAATGTAAAAGTCTGGATCTTTTCTCCAGGAAAAAATACTTGAACATTAATCTGGTTGAGCAACCTAATCAATGAAGCGGTTTTTTTTTCTAATGATACTGGGAAAAGTTTAGGAAAAAGAGAAATGAAAAACAGATTTTCTTCCTTTTTTGGTTTTTTTTTTTTTTTTGCTATATTAAGCAACTAGATTTTAAAAAGTCTGGTTGCTATCACTCACATTTTAGAGATACACTTTTCTTGTTAGTAAAGTAACCTGCTGTTGCCAACAGCTATCGAAAGAGGAAGTGTCACAGTTACATAGGTTTCAGGCTTGGTATTTGTTTCCTGAAGAGTGTAATCTGCTGCAATTTCATGTCAGGATAATGTAACTGATATGTTAATAAAGCACTGACATTCAGAGATTCATCTGGAATCTTTTTACAGAAACCTATCCTTATGTTTTCAGATATTTGGTCTTACTATGATGCTGTGCAGGGATGCAAGTTGGACTCACTGATCCTTCCATCTCGATGGATTTCTTCCAACTCAGCTTATTCTGTGATTCTGTGTTTACCCCAATTTAAAGGTCACAATGTGAAAGTGTTATCACTTTTTAGTGAATTAGTGAATCATAAACACAAAGAAAAACATTACAGAAAGATTGAGTGAATGATTTGTGTCAACACATTTCTTATGACATGCCATCAGAAATTTATTTTACTCTGGTCACTATTTTTTGAGCTTTTAAATGGAAAATACGAATAATTTTTTCCCAATATGTTTTCAATTATCTCCTAAAAAGTTAATTTGAGTCTTTCTTTTGTTCTGTTTTGGTTGTGGGTTTTTTGTCATCTCGTATGTACCTTTTATAAAGACTCACTTATTCTGTGATGAATATTTTTGAGCTCCTACATATTTTTCAGAGTATTCTAATTCATTCTTATTTTTTTCTCTGAAAATCTTCCTAGACAATTTGGGAAAAAAAAAAAAAGAGAAAGAAAAAGGTTGGTAATTCTTTTCTTTAGTAGTGTCAAAGTAATTAGAATTTTAGAAATGGCTCTAATCATTATATAGAAGCACAAGAGTTCTGACACACTATTCTTTGCAAATATATCTGAACAATGCTTATGCTCATGGCTTGCCTAACTTAAGACAAGAAAAGAACTCTGGGAACATTAAAGGGAAAAATCTTGTGATGAAGAGGCAATGGAAAAAAGGCAAATGTTGATTCAAACCAATCATTGTGAAATAGTGTGTCACTTTATTTTGAATCAATTTAACTCAATTACTTAATGAGGCGTAGTGGAGGAAGTCAGTCATGCAAGTGATTCAATTGTTTAAAAATATTGGAAGGAGTAAGGGGGGAATACAATATATTAGGATTTTTAAAGAGAAGAAAGAAAAGAGAAGAGAGACAATACTGAAAAGTCATGTTTTATGGGAGGATGTGGGCAAGATATTAAATTCCCTCTTATCTTGGTATCTTTGTATCTTTCAGTTTTGTCTACATGAACCATTTGCTTTTACAATGCAATAGTTATTTAGTTTCAGGTTTTTCTTACCTTTCTTTATGTCTTGCATGAGATGGTAACTTAGTTTTCCAGAAAGGCTAAGTAAAGGTTTGTTCAATTATGATGGCTAATGGTTCATACAGGCATGCTCTAGAAATCAAAAAATGATGAATTGAAAGGGCAATAGCACAAATAGTTTGCAGAAGGAGAAAGAAAAACAAACAAACAACAACAAAAAAACCAAAAAAAACCTCAATTATTTTCCAAATAAAAGAAACAAATACATCCCCTTATATTCTCCTTGCTGCATGCCAAAAAAACATATTTGAAATGGTAAACTATTGTTACAATTTGGGAAGCATGAAAATTGCAAAAGCTGCAAGCTGAAAATGCTACAGATAACAGTGAATCACAATTTAGTGGATTTTCACTCTTTCTGCTAATAACTGACAAAGGATGCTTTGATCAAGCAGATTCTGTTGACAGAGACTTTCCACAGCAGACAGAAGCTCTTATCTTCAAGCTATGAAACACAAAAAACATTCATAAAGATCACTTTGAATGCCATTTTCTCTGTATTATGTAAGTTTAGGGATTACTGAGCACAAAAAGGTGTGTGATGAAAGATACAAGACTTGGAAGATATTCTAGTGCACAGTAATTCACTGCATTTATTACCATTAAATTCCACATTCTTCTGGTAAACATTGTTCCCTATTTAGAAGATGTTTCAATGGTTCTAGGAATTTTCATAAGCAAAATTCTGCTCCAGCAAATGGATTAACTTTAAAACAACACAGGCTTTCAACATTAGATACAATAGCTCTTTCCCCTCTTAAACCAAAGCTCTTCTAGAATATTGCAAGGTATTTAGCATGAATTTCATTAACTTGCTAAATAGAGAGTGAGGGTCTGTTGCTGTGTAGAAGCAGTTTGAGAGCATAGTGCCTTGCTTGCATTTTCAAAACATCTTAGGAAACCAATTAAACCAGCTTTTATTTTAGACATTTGTTATTGCTTTCAGGGCTTTTTCCAACACCATAAAATTCTTTAACTAACCTTTCAATATTGAGTGTCCCATTATAATTTTACAGTTGACGTTCCAAAAACATTAAAGAACTTGACAGGGTTATGAATCACAGATTATTTGTCTCTCTGTGGACTAATCTATCAAAAGGATTGAGATAGGGTCTGTATCTAAAGGGTTGATGTTGATTCAAATTCAGTGGCAAATTAAACTGGGAGAGTGTGTGATTATCTAACACGCACATCCATACTGGTCCTACAGCTGAGGTTTACTTACTCCTAAATCATGGCAGTTTTCAGAACAATGTGTTAAACCTAAGTCAGTAATCCTACATAAATCTACAGCACATTGTATGGATATGTCATTCTTGATCAATACCAACCCTGAGAACTCTTCACTGTCTTACACACAATGACGTTCACTGATAAACAGGGTATCCCATATCTTATCTTAGGACTTAGATATTTAAATCAGAATTGCTTCAGACATGTTGCCAGTCTTACAAAAAATTGGAATTTGTCACTCAAGACTTTATGAAATACATTATAGATACAACAGATTTCTTAAAATAATGAAGCTCCTTATGAAAGCAGATTCATTTTGTTTTCTGTGACCTCAGTCAGTAGTTGATGCCTACAATGTTTTTTCCACTGTCACAGAGATAATTTAATTTTATCTCTTCACAGAATTAAACATTCAAAATGATACTGATAAGAAAGACTATATTCAGGATTTTTTATTTTTGTTTTATTTTGTTTTTTTCTCTGATTTTGATCTCTTCATCATTTCAGTTTTTGCTAATATTGTCATTCAATGACCATTCTTAAAATTATTAGCTCCTTTAAAGTTTTATTTGATTTTTCTTCAGAGTAATGCCAATAATGTAGCTGACGATTGCTTCGAGTACTCATTTCTCTACCAATGCACAGACAATCAGATTCACTGCCACCTTGAGACTCAGCTATCATCAGTCACCTTAGCCTATTAAATCAGTCTATCTACATAATGGGGAAACATAAAAAACCTGGGGTTAGAAAAGATCTCATTCTACTTGAAAGCTACAAGGAATATTATATTAGAGTTCCTTGCAGGTTTCACCTGGGTACATTCACAGTATAGGTCAAAGAAATGTTTGTTGTGCTGTCCTCATTTGTTTAAACCTCCAGGGAAACAATTTTAAGCCCTGGAGTGTTTTTCTCTGTATGTTTCTATTAGGAGGTTTGGGGTTATAATGACCAGAGAATACCTGAGTAGGAGTAATTCTTGACCTGAAATAAAAATTACCCTTTTCTCTATTGAGACAGGTCATAGGAGGTCCAGATAGAACAGAATATTAAAAACTAGTGAAATTCCCTTTTTAACTCCCTAGATCTGATAAAAATTCAGCTGAGTTTAAGAAATAATTCCCATCAAATATTACAGGCTTTCACAGAAGCTCTAGTTTGTGAACAAGAGTTGTTGTAATTTTATATTAATCAAGCATAATTTAATTTCTAAATCAAAGTATAGTTTCTGATATTGGCCATCCATATGTGGCAACAAAATTTGATCCTCAGAATGAATAGAATTTGTCCTTTCTTTGATGTTTTTGAAAGTCTACAGTGTGTCTTTTCAAGTAATGGTGAGAAGAATATTAACCCTCAAAAACTAAAACCAATGAACATTAGGGGAAGGTGGGAGGACTCCTGGAAAAGAAAAATATTACCTTTAATAGATTTCTGCAAAGTAATTAGATCCTTCCTGCCTACTGACTCTGAAACTGTCCACAAGATAAGGTCTCCAATCTGAGAATCAAGTTATTTCAAGTGCAGATAGATGAAGTTGGTGCAGTCAGCAGAAGCTAACCACTGCATTCACCTTCCTAAAATGACCCTGCCTTTTCAGTAGCTTCAGAACTGATTATCACCCCCACTGAAAACATAAGATCTTTGCTGCTTTTTTCATGTAGGCCCATTTCTCCTTCTACCTATAGATCTTTTATCTTCTTACATTCCTTAAAGTAGGTAGTAAAAAAGCTTCAATGTATAACAGATATGTACATGTACATTGCATTAAATTCTTCGCAAATACAGTCACACTCTCAAAAATGTAATTTTTTTCACGTTTTCATGTGATGAACACCTGCATCTTTTTACCAAGGAATATGGTTAAAGAGAAGAGACAGCTTGCTGTCCATTCATCTAACTTTCTTTCTGCTTGTATTTTAATAGCAGAATTACTTCTGGATACCTGTTTAATGCCATTATATATGAATAATTTATACACGTTTCAAATTTATTTATTAATTATTTCTGAAACAAGCAGTACACATATGACAGTTCAGTGATAGGTATAGATGATATAGATGTAGATGATATAGATATAGATGATATAAATATAGATATACAGATATAGATTAGATATAGATATAGATTAGATATGATATAGATATAGATATAGATAGATTATATAGATATAGATACAGATATAGATTAGATATTATATCGATATAAATAGATATCGATATAGATAGATGATATAGATATAGATGATATAGATTAAATTTAGATATAGATATAGATAGATGTCGATGATAGATAGATAGATAGATAGATAGATAGATAGATAGATAGATAGATAGACAGACAGACAGATAGAGAGAGACAGATTCAATAAGTGTCCCTACCACCAGATCTAACTGCCTTTCTACAGTCCCATTGGCATTGACTGGGATTTTTTCAGGACTTTTTATGAACTTCCTCTTGGGAAGAAATCAAATGAAATAAAATCTCAGAAAGATATGATTCCTTACTTATATCCCTAAAGATATCTAAGTAGCTAAGCTTAAAGAGTAATGAAATTGTCATTAGTAGACATATATTTCAATGGTGGTCATTTAACAAAACCTATAAATCAAGGAGCGTTAACCAGATGGATTAGAGAAATGGAAATGTTATGGTAGACTTTACTTAATTTATATGCCTATATAACTGTCAGAAGCATGTAAGCCAAAATTCCTTACTCAGAAATCTATATTTCATTTGTATGCAAGACTAATCTCTTCCCTCTCTGTGTTGTCTGCACACCAGCTGAAGAACTGGTAAGAATGTGCCAAATTCAGAACAGATGTTACACTCTCACCAAAGTTCTTTATGGCAAATTTGGTAGTCCAAATTTTAAACAGAAGAAAAACATCACAAAAATTACAAAAAGTGATGATTACTGCAGACTCACAGGACTTGCACAGATTTTAGTAAAATGAGAAAATTGGAAAGTGAGCATTTCTGGTGGATTCTGTTGGTTCAGCTTTCAATGACTTTTCATCTTACATTACTACCTGTAATTCTAGTACATCTAATGGTATAATAAAACATCATCTGGAAACTTTGTATTTTATTGGGCTTTTTTCATCATGTCATCATTACTTAGACACTGGCATTTCCCGTACAGAATATCAGTAAAATATGAAAATGGTTGAAATAGAAAATTAAGTATCACACTTGTATTCAAAGCTCCAGGGTGAAAGAGAGACATTTTTGTCTGATTCATATCTAGATTGTGCCTAAAAGTTCTGATTTTGACAAATACTAGGGTTTAAAAATTAAACGTGAGATTAACTGGTAAAATTTCCATTCATTTCCAGTAGAAAGTGCAACTGTCGCTATGTAAATCACTGCCGGCTGTAAAACAGCTCCTGTCCCAAATTTCAGAGACATGTCTGTTAGCACGGGACTGTGATCATGGTAACAAGGTTGCACTCTAAAAGGGACTGGAAATAGTTCACACTATCTTATACAGCCATGCACCTTCCAGGACCAGCATTTTCATGTGTTTAGCCACCATGGAGTGCTGCATTGCAAGCGAGTTTGAAATCAGGACTTTCAGAAAATGCTGAATTCTCTGATGCCACCATTTCTCCACCAATAAAATAGTATTACTCATATGAATGCCTTTTGCACAATATTGTATGATCACAGAATTACAGAATGCTCTGGGTCAGAAGGGACCTTATAGATCATCCTGCTCCAAACCCCCTGCCATAGGCAGGAACATCTTTCATTAGACTGAGCCATACATCCTGGCCCTGAATGCTTCCAGGGATGGGGCAGCCACAGCTTTTCTGGGCAACCCGCCCCAGTGCCCACACAATAAACAATTTTTTCTTAGTATCTAATCTAAACCTACTATCTTTCACTTAAATAGAAAGTTAAAAAGAGATGCATGCTTCCAGCATATAAAGCTACTTATAGTTTTGACAGCACTGTTTCAAACTAACACCAAACATGAAAGTCATAACTTAGACTCTGCAGTTGCTAGCACTGCAGAGCTGCATACAGGGAAAATACAATCTTAACGGAATGAGTTAAATTACTATTCATGTACCTCACATTATTATCTGGGTCAGTTTGACCTGTATGTGCTGCTTTAGTAAACGTGCAGCAGCAACAGGTTTAATATGGGAGTCACTTCAAAAAATTGTAAGGCACTTATGGTACAGAAGGTCAAACTTGATGAACGCAGCAAGCCTATCCCAGTGGATTAACTATCTGATTACAAAGCCAGCTTCATCCTTTTTTTATTTCTGTATCAATACAGAACAGGTAAAGTCTATTGGTGAATTTGACCCTTAAATTTTCTGGTGTTCTTGTAATTGCATAAGGTTTATAATGGCATAAATCAGTCAGTTAAGGTCCAAACTATTTTTGATTTATATAAGAAAGAGTTTTATGTGAGAACAAGTCTGTCTTGCCCATGTTATTGAGGATACAGCAATTCTGAACAGTAAGAGATTTTTTTCCCTTCCAATAGCTTGAAGTGAACAGCATAAGGGAGTACACAAGGAAGCTAAACTCCAACTGAGAGTTTGTACTGGTTCATGCTGAGGTAATTTTCTTCATGGCAGCCCCACAGATATGGGGCTATGCTTTGGATTTGTCAGCTAAGTGTTGATAACACAGAGGTGGTTTCCTTATTGCTGAGGAGGGGTTGCACAGTCAAGCCTTTTCTGTTCCTCACCCCATCTCACCAGTGAGCAGCCTGGGAGTGCACAAGGAGTTGGGAGGAGACACAACCAGGACAGCTGATACCAACTCACCCAAGGGACATTCCATACCATATGGCATCTGTCCAGTATATAGAGCTGGAGAAAGAAGGAGAAAAGGGTGGACATTTGGATTGATGGTGTTTGTCTTCCCAAGGCGTGGTTATAGATGATGGAGCCTGGCTTTATCAGTGATGGCTAACCATAGTAAGCGGTGAAGTATTAGGATTCATAGTTAAAGGAATTAATTCATTCTGTTTTATTTTTTCTTTGGACAGCTTTTGCTTTTCTTATTAAGCTGCATTTGTCTCAACCCATGAGTTTTCTCACTTTTACCCTTATTCTCTCTTCCATCTCACCAAAAAGACTGAGTGAGCAGCTGGGTGGAGTTTAGTTCCCAGATGGTGTTGCCAGATGAGAAGAAAAATCAACACCCTGCTTCTTACCAGAATTTAGTCCCTAGTTAGAACTGACAAGGTGTGTAGAAAAGATATAGGCAAAAAGAGTTAAGTTTTCAAAACTTATTAACAAGACAGTGATTTCTGTTCTGAACACTAATATCAAGTCTGCATGCTCCATACCATAAACTACATGAATGCCCTTGCTTCATAATTATTTCCAGAAATATTTTTATTAGATTATTTGAAAAAAAAAGAAAAAAGAAGGAAAAGAAAAATAAATTCAAAACCAAACCAAACTAAATTAAAAAACCCACAATTTTTAGTCAGCTAACTTTACATCACATCTTTGTATCAATTTCTACTCATCTTAGTTGACACCGATACATACCATATGCGTGGTGCAAGTCAGCTATGTGTTGAAACTACCTTTCATCAGGATATGCTTTACAAAAAAAAAGTTGAATTAGAAAGATTGTTGTACTAGTTAGCTAATTTGTATAACACATTGAAGATGAAAATTACAATATAAATGCAGAGTATTATTATTTTTTATTTCATTATCTGCTATGGCCATTTGTTCAATTTACCGATTACAAAGGAATAACCAGGGAGGGCATGAAGCATAATAACCTATTTTATGACAATGTACATTTTTTTCTCATGTGATTTGACTAAAATTAACCCTGGGATATCTAATTAATGGCAATTCCCATAAGAAAATATCTAAGCAACTAAAAAAAAAAAAAAACAACAAACTAGAGGGGCATGAATTTGAAAGGAGGGTCAGAAAAGGGCACAGATTTTAAATTGTGCCTGTCCTTTGTGTTTGTAAATTTGCTCCTGCCTTGAGTCTTTTTTTTATAAGAAACCTCCTGTCTTCACATTCGCTACATTCAAAATACAAAAAATCCTTGACCTGTACCATCTTGGCTCTTTTACAAGTAAAGGAAATTTTTATCCTGGTCTTATATATGTGCTAATATTTAATCCAGATGTCCATATAGAGATGTCGTAGCCAATGGTTTCTTTTGACACTAATGGTCCCCAAGTACTATTAATTTAGTTGAAAATTTGAGAAAATCAGAACATTTTCACCAGCCATCTGATTTCTCTTCATCTGTGTCCTGTTGAGGTAGACACAAAGACCCTTTTTGTTTGCTGTGTATCTGCACCTAGGGAGGAAGTATGAACTGAGGTGGCTGAATATTTCAATGATACATAAATCTAGATGGCTTGGTGTTGAAAATAATATTTAGATAGTAAAGGAATAGGTGAAAGACAGATTTCATGTCATGCACAAACAGTTAAAAACAAGCAAATTACTTGGAGGATAATTACAATTGCTATAAATGGCTTTCCCTTTTTTCCCCCCAAACTCTCAATTTTTCTAAAATATTATTCCATTCTGTAATATTTTATAAATGATAAATGAACAAAATCATTAATATTTACTGTCTGTTTTCAAGGTGATCAGACCTTTTTTTCTGTAGTTGCAAATTATTACAGGGTTGCTATACATTGAAACTCTGTGTGCTTTAGTATACAGTAATTTCACGAATACAAGCCGCACCAATTTGACTAAGATTTTGCTCCTAAACCGGAAATGCGGCTAATAATCAGGAGCGGCTAATACAACCTCAGAAGTGCCTGCCAGAGTGCTGAGCCGAGCAGCTGCAAAGTCGGCATTTTGCGATTGTTACAAATCGCTACTTTGTTGCACCGCGGGTGGAGCCTGGCTCCCTGTAGGCAGCATGGGGGGCAGGGAGAGAGGCGGGAGAGCTCTCTTTCCTCCTCTGCCACAGCCCAGGGGAGAGACGGGGGGGGCCCGGCGCCGCCATTGCCGCGGCCCGGGGAGGAGAGGGGGGACCCGGGCCGCCCCTACCGCGGCCCGGGGAGGAGAGGGGGGACCCGGGCCGCCCCTACCGCGGCCCGGGGGGGGGGGGGGGAAGCCGGCGCCGCCATTGCTGCGGCCCGGGGAGGGGGGGGAAGCGCGCGCCGCCATTGCTGCGGCCTGGGGAGCCGACGGGAGCCCCGCGCAGCCATTGCCGCGGCTCGGGGAGCCGACGGGGTGCTTTGTCCCCACCCGCCACCGCCGCGGCAGGAGCGGGGAAACTCCGTCCCTGCCCGCCGCCGGCGCCACGGGCGCGGGAAAGCTCCCTCCCCGCCCGCCGCCGCTGCCGTAGGAGCGGGGGAAGCTCCATCCCTGCCTGCCACCGCAGGGCAGCACCGACCCGGGGTGACCGAGCCCAGTGGCAGCGCCGGCCGGCCCCGAGCTGCAGCACCGTGCTGGCCCACCTGGCCCCGTCAGCGGCCCCTAGCGGGCCGAGCCTGCACAGCCTTAGCTCAGCCAGTAAACCCCGCCCTGCCGCGGTTCTGTTACTAATTGCACGCGGGTCCTCGCTGCGAACGACAAAGCGGCTTATATTCGTGTGCGGCTTATCTATGGACAAAAACCGAAATATTTGCCAACACCCAGAGATGCGGCTTATAGTCAGTGCGGCTTGTATTCGTGAATTTACTGTACTGCATAAAATGAGGTCTTCACAAAAAAAGATTGTGTGCCATTATTTGCTGATACAAAAAATATACAGTGGATGCAACGGAATAGAATCTATCTTAATATATCTTAGCAGCCAGTAAATAAAAACAAAATAATATGTCTGGTTTAAAATAGAAGTTAAAGTGAGCAGGAAGGAAGACCATTCACATATTGGGAAAACCTTGTACCACATCATTTTAATTTATTTCCTGGTAAAAAAGAGAATTAACAGTTAATTTTTAACAGCAGTAAAGTACACAGAGTATTTTTTTCTCTCTTTTCCCATTTCATTCTTTTCTACAGTCTGTTTTCATAACATGATAATTACACTGGCTTGTCATTGTAAAATACTATGATTTCATCGCAAGAAGAGAAATCCAACAGAGATGAACTGTGAAGAAAAACACAGAGAAAAGTACAGGTCATCCATCTCTAATATTCATAACAACTCCAGCAATTTAAAAAATACATTGTTTTGAGATTCATGTGGAAGTCAGTACTTACAGATCTATTTTTTATAAGTCTTTTTTTTTTTTTTAAATATGTTTACTAAATATGTGTTAAATTTATGGCTTCCTAAATAGATCTCAAAATTAAGTTTGGTTTTCCTTTTTCTTCCTGCTTTGCCCATTTAAACACCCTTCTTGGTGTTTGAGCGGGAAAGAGGTCAGACTCTGAGATGCTGGCAGTGCCCTGTGTTCAGCAGGTGGAAATACCACACAGTGAAATGGAAAAACAGAGATGTGAAAGATACATATTTTTAGCTGAAAAATATAATAGTCTGAAATGAAACACCACTTGTCACAGTGGATTGTCTTTCTGTATGACTGAAGGGTCCTTAAACATATTCATCTTAAATGTGTGGAGGGACAGGAAAATAAAATAAATACTAAATTCTAAAAAGAATTTAATAGATAAAACCAAAAAAACTAACTGAATTAGAAATCTACTCTGAAAGGAATAAAAACAATAAAAAGAAATAAAGGCTCTAAATCACAGCTAAAAGGCTTTGGGATAAATCTTGCCTGAAAATTGCAGGTGCAAACTAATATTTACCAAGAAAATAAAAAGAAACCTTAGCTTCATATTGCAGTATTTTTTGTTATAGCATTGAGGAGAATGTGAGCCTTACTGGCTACATTGTCTATTCAAGAACCTAGAAGCTCTTTCAGCTTCTCTTGAAATCTGTTTCAGTTCATGCATGTTGGCTTCACTGTTGTTTCTTTTATGTCACAAATGACCAATTTAAGGTTGCTTAAATAACTACCATCAAAACTATTAGCAAAAATGGTTTTAATACAATTGGATTTCTATAATTAATACCATTTAATATACAGAAATGCACTGCAAGAAAGTTTGATGGCAAGGTTCACTCTATTACTTGCAACATCCAACAGAGAATGAACTGTTCATATTTCTTCCACAATCAAGCCAAAGCTGGCTGACTTAGAAATTCTAGGAGTTCACAGGTACAAAAAAATCAGAACACCTGTGTTGGTTTGAAGAGACCTTGTAATAGGTTTTTTCCCAAGCCTCCACATCGTCAAGTGCAAGTCCTGCCTGGCCAACCCTGTGGCCTTCTATAGTGGAGTGACTACATCACAGGATAAGGAAAAAGCTGCAAATGACATTTATCTGGACTTCTGCACAACCTCTGACACGGTCCCCCACAACATCCTTCTCTCTAAACTGAAGAGAGATGGATTTGATTGTTGGTCTGATAAAGAATTTGTTGAACAGTCACGTCCAGAGTGCAGTGGTCAATGGCTCAAAGCCCTGAAGGACATCAGTTACAAGTGGTGTCCCTCAGGGGTCTGTATAGTGACCAGTATTATTTAATATCTTCATTAATGACATAGATGAAAGTGTCACCCTTAGCAATTTTGCAGATGACACTGAATTGAGTGGTCCTGTTGACAGACCTGATGGATGAGATGCCACGAGAGATCCAAAGCTCCAGAAGTGGGCACAGGGGAATCTCATGAGGTTTAAAAACACAGTGTAAGGTCCTGCACCTGGGCTGGCACAATCCCCAGTATCAGCACAGCCTGGGGGATGAATGGATCGAGAGCAGCCCAGCTGAGAAGAGCTTGGGGGCGCTGGTGGATGAGAGACTGAACATGACCCAGCAATGTACTCCTGCAGTCTAGTAGGCCAAATGTGTCTTGGGTTTTATTAAAACCAACGTGGGCAGGGTGAGAGAGGGGATTCTGCCCCTTTATTCCTCTCTGGTGAAAACTCCACTTCAGTGCTGCTTCCTGCTCTGGGGTCCCCAGTACAAGAATAATACCGACCTGTTGGTCTGAGTACAGAGGAAGACCAACAAGATGATTAGAGGGATGGAGCACCTCTCCCAAGAGGAAAGCCTGGAAGAATTTGGATAGTTCACCATAGAGAAGAGAAGGCTTTGGAGTGACCTAATTGCATCCTTCCAGTACCTGAAGGGAGCCTACAAGGAACATGGACAGAAGCTGTTTACAAGAGCGTTTAGTGAAAGGACAAGGGGGAATGGCTACAAACTGAAAGAAATTAGGTTTGGAATGGATATTAGGAAGAAATTCTTAATTGTGACGGTGGTAAAGCACAATGGAATAGGTTGTCCAGAAGAATTGTTTGAGACCAGGTTGGATGGGGCTCTGAGCAACCTGGTCTAGTGGAAGGTCCCTCTGCCCATGGCAGAGGGTTGGAACAAGATTATCTTTAAGGTCCTTTCCAACACAAGTGATTCTCTGATTCTATGATTATAAGTACCTCTGCTTCCTAAGAGTTTACAGCCCTGACTGTGAATGGGAGGGAAAAAACGAATGTTATTTATGTTTTGGAGATAGGAAATATACAAGGAAATGTCCATTCTGACAGACTTCTTTGTCTTCCAAAACTGACTTAAGGAAACCAAATCTCCTGATTTCATCCACAGGGCTTTGTGGCCACATGATTTTTTTGGCTACATCCTGAGTTGCAAATTCCAGAGGAATTGCCATGACCAGCACTTGCATTACAGACAGTCTGAACTCGACCTCATTTTAGCCTACACACAGATCTGTTCTGCCCTTGCCATAGGTGGTGCCATAGAATCTTTAGGAGCTCAGGCCATTTTAGCCTAAATTTGGGATTTGTCCATAAGAGTAGAAGGAAAAGATGGATGGGCTAGGTTGTTCTGGGATGTAACAAATGGCGTGTGCCAAGACTTTTTCCTCCAAAAGTCATATTAGCCATTGACCTAGGACTAAGGGACTTTGTGTTCCTTAGCCAAAGACACCGATTTCTCAAAAAGAATATTGTGTGCTTAGGACACAATAATGTCAGGGAGTCTACTTGCCAGCTGTTTGCAGTATGTTCGAATCTCTCTCACCCTGTTCCCTCCCTCCTCTCCCTCTGGTTCCTGCATAGTGCACAAGCGAAAACACATATCAAGGCAAAAATCTAGCCAGGAACTTTCCCGAGAAAGCACTAGAACTCCATTGTTAGAGACCTGACAATGTAAATTTAATTGCTGCGTGAGTTTGAACTTGACTGACAGGGCATATATACATAATCAAGAGCAGATGAACTCTCCAAGATATGTGGAAAATGTGCAGCAAAACAAGCTCTTCTAGTAAAGATATTTTTTCTTTTCAACATAAATCCTATGTTGTGACTTAACTTTCTGGCTTTCTACTGCTGCACCATCTTGGCTTTCTTCTTTTATGTCATTATTCACTACATAATTTTATTTAAAATGTCTAGGAACTAAGGCTACATCTAAATTTGTCAGAAGTAAATAGCTTTGTAGATTTGTGCCTCTGTTCTCAAAGCCCATTGTCTCCATTGTGCTTTCTTTCCATACACTATGTATCTCTGTGACAAATGGTTATGGCTGTGTTTGATTTGAACATTGACTGAGGAGTACAAGCAGGGCAGGGGGGAACAGAAGGGTATAGGGAGCAAATATTCAATTTTAAAAACTTGTGCTATAAAATACATAATAATTTTCAAGTGAAAAGGACATCTTCATTTTCTAAATGGTCTTTTAAAATGATAGGCAATAATGGGAGAATAAGTCCATTATTCATTTATAAGGGAATTAGCATAACAAAGCTGCTTAATGTGAGAGTTCAGAAAGCTCTGATTAATAAATTAATCCTTATATTTTACAATAGGTCTCATTTTTAAAAAATAATTTCTATAAGAAAGTGTTTTAATAATCTAAATGTTTTACTTCAGAAAATTTAACTCTTTGTAAGCCACCCAGAGCAGAGACCAAGATGAACTTCAAATGCAGATGGGTGCAAATAAAGCTCTCAATAACTGATAGCTTTGCACAGGGTAAAGCTAGAGGCAGAACCAAAAAAGAGCTCCACTGGTACCTTTGTGGCATATAGGGGTCCATCACACTGGTGCTAATAGCTAAGCATCACAATTTAAATTAATCTGCATGGTAACTAATATGAAGGAAAAAATAATTAAGAACCTTCAGTTTTGAGAAGAGTAGCCTGAATAGAGAACAATTTATTTTATTTTACATATCTTTAAATCTCTTTCATAGTTTTTCTTTGTGTAAGTTACTTTTTAGTGTGGACACAGTTTCTTAAACTTGCCTGGTCTTCACTAGATAGACTCTACAGTGGAATTGAAAGCCTTGTTTTTCTGGAAGTGTTCTGTTCCGACTGAAACACTTTCCATAGCAAGTTATTGCTCTGCTGTCTTGAGAAGACAAGTAAGGCATCATTCTCAATCTCCTTTTCTTAGAAAAGAGCCTTTTACTCTGTCTTCTGTTTTTAAGCTTCAGTGAATCTGGCCTTTTTATCTGAATAACCCATAAAATGGTTTTATTCAGGTTTATATTATTAGCAGCATTGTTCCTATGTAGTTGTAAGCAATACCATTTGATGTATGGCATCATTCCTTGTCTATTTCTGTATTAACAATTTTAGATATAGCCTTTTTCTTTTTACAAGAAGACACTAATGAAACCAGCACTTTTTGATTCCATTCCTCTTTCCCCCATAATTGACCTCTAATGCCATTATTTCCCTCCATGCAGGTCTAATAGGAGTGGACAAATCTTTCTGATTACTTTTGGAGGGCCAGAAAGGATGCTTACAATAGGAATCTTGAAATGCTAGTCACAATGAAGCAGAGAATAGTGAATTCTGCTCAGACAAACTACACACCACAAAATGCCTGACGCAACATGCTCCAGTCTGCTTTTGAAAGCATCAGGAAGAGGATTAATGATGTAGTAACATAACAAGGAAGGCAGAAAAGAGAAAATAATGATGACTTTGGTAGTTTCACCTTGAACAATGTGAATGACACTTTTACCAAACTTATCAGAGCACTCGTAGTGTGGTTCGACTGGGGAATGGGGAAAAATAGGCCGAGAGGCTCTTGCTCACCTCCTCAGTTTAGGAGTTCAGTCACTGCAAAGGACAGAAAGATTCAGCCTTTGGGTTTGTGTCCTTCCTTTGGATAATGCAAATGGAGTTCCCTTCTCTGGTCTACTGCCTACATATCAACAGCAAAACAGCTGCAAACTTTCTTTGGGCTATCAGAGTAATAAAGTCTCATTTCTGATACTACAGACCTCTGTTCCTTCACCTGTGAACTCTTCTGGTATATTCAACTTGTCTGTTCTCATTACACCAATGTTCTGTAAATCAAAAAGACAAGGCACTGCCTTGTTAAATGGAATAGGACAGCAGGGGGAAGAATCATTGTACACAAAAGTAATGATCTTGAATCTAGATTGCACAGCAGTTCTTCACGAATAACTCTCACTTCAAATGCAAGCCAGAAGCAGAAGATCTTTGAAAGAAAGCATTTGACAGATTAAATTCTCTAATAAGTCTCATATTGCAAAACAGAGGGGAAGGCATTATTAGAAAAATGTTCCTAATTCATGTTTTATTACAAATTAATGATGCAAACAGGAAAACAGAAACTCCATTAATTATTTGCATAAGAATTCCTCCGTCAACAAGCCTTCAGTCTATTTGTGATTCCTACCACTCCTGTTTTCGTTAAATTTATGATTTATATCTATATTATTTTGCTTTAATTATTTTTTCCTGTTGTCTAGAGTGCTTTAGAAGGAGCTGTGAAAACTTGGTGAAATCTATTTGGCAAAGCAAGACTGTCTTTATAGAAAAATTAACAGGGTTTGCCAAGCTCATGAGCCCAAGGGTTGTATCATTTAAATCTTTCTCCTATGCTCAGTGAAAAAAAGAAAAGCCCTTAGAAATTACTTATTTGGCACTCAGCACTAGCCTCCATTTCATTGTTCTTCCCATTGGTGTTGCTGTTTCTCACAAGGAAAAAAAACCACTTTTGCAAGTTCCTTTAAGGTCCTATTCATATTCTTTCTCACTTCATTTCTGCTGTCCTACTTCTCTTCAACTGTTCTCACCATACTATATTCACAGAAGACACCTTTCTTTTTCAGCCAAGCCCTAGACACAAACCAGACATTTGGTGGCAGTTGTTGACTTATCATCATGGAAGTTCTATTGAATCTTTTCCAACCTTAATGATTCTCTTATCCTCAGATTTGCAAGGATGACAATTTTCACTCAGTGTAAATGTTTGCTCTATGCAAATTTGTGTATTTCAGTTTCTATATGATTGTGCATTTTCAAGACTTCACTATATGACCTACAGGCAAAAGCAGCAGAAAGCCATGGGATTTAAGAATATAAGTTTGCTGAAGCTGACTAGCCAACTGTTCCTTGTGGATTTTCTAGAAAGAAAATTTATATTTATAGTTTTTCTTTACTACTCAAAATTCTAGTGCAGCAGTATTTCTGTATCACTGATGATTTAAGATGTACCTATAGTCTTTAATTACTCTGTATGCGTCATTTGCTCTTTAGGCCGAGAAGACCTGCTCTCATCTGTTGACTAAGTATTTAATGTGAAATGTTTCATCAAAGACTAGACAGGGTTCACATTTACAAAATAAAAGGTAGAGTCTGATAGAATGGCATTGATTCTCTGTCCTATCCTAAGATAGCTGCCAAATTAAAACCAATAAAGTATAACTTGAGACACATGATGTTTCATTTCTGGTTAGCAAGGGAGAGCAATACACAAGCCACAGGCAGGTCCATCAATCTCATCTGGCCAGAGATGAAATTCCATGTATAATAGAATGTCATCTAGTTTTTGTTGCCTTTTGTTTTGCTTTGTGGCTTTCCAATGAAATTCATCATTACAATAAAAATGAGAAAATGAAAAATGAAGTTTGAGTGGTGTTCAAAATTATGTATGCTGAAAACCCACAAATCATCACCCTAACACCAGCAATAACTCCCCTCCCCCAAATAAATATTTTGTACACTCTACAGCAAAAAAAAAAATTGTTTTTTCTTTTGCAGATATGACAATCTAATAATAAATTCATTCTGGAGTCCTGCTTTCTCTTGAACATCGTATTTATAGTCAGAGATATTTCTAAGCAAAATGGACAATACAGAAGTGGGGGCACCAATATAAACAACAGCAACCTTTGTAATTTCTACTTTCCAGGTTAGCCGGAGTATCAACTAAAGGTGTCTCAGAGCAGCTTCATCTGCAGCTCCTTCTTATGTTATGGATAATCATTATCACACTCATTGTGAGGCCAGGAAGTAGAGGAAAACACAAGTTCAATGGCCATAAAATTGTCTTATCCTTGGCTTCAGGCTCCATTTCCCCAGCTCTGGGGACCTGCACCAGAGCAGGTGCTGAGAGTAGACCAGTAATTCTATAATCAAGTGATGCCTGTATCCTTCTGGTGACTTAGGGCATCAGAGATGAGGTTTGTGTAGGGTTTCATTGGAAAATTCAAGTCTGCTTTTGCTCAGGCAGCCATTTGGTTTATAGCAGTGGATGAAAGGTAAATATATGACTTTTTCTTTTCTTGAGATGTGAGCATGGAAGGAGAGAGGGCTGTCGGTTAGACAGGTAAGACATCAGTCTACCAGTCTTCCAGGAATAAACAAGCAGTGCCAGGTATGTATACAAAAAATAAAAAGAAAAATCTTTCTTCTTCATGTTTTAAAGCTTTAGAAAAGCTGGTGTAGTGGATGCTGATGCAGATACTCCCTAGGAACAAGGAAAAAGGGTGTTCTCGCGGTCTTCTGTACGGGAACAAGGGAAAAGGGTGTTCTCTTGGTCTTCTGTAAGCATTGCAACTTCACCTGAGGTTTTAAAACCTATGGACAACAGATATCATTTAAGAGCTAACTTCCAAGTTAAACTTCTGAACTTGCCCAACTTCTGTTAAGGATTAAACTAACACAAAGCTCCAAAGAACTGTGAGAACAAGCTGTAGTTTTTTCTATTTTCTACAAGTGTAGTTTTTCTATTTCTCTCATGCTCAAGAAGAGTTTAGTGTTATAATCTTATTTAAAGTGTTGCCCCTGATCAACCATGTACTTAACAGGATCACCACTTCATAACCAGTGAACGAAGAAAATCAAGGCAATGGAATCCATTTTTATAAAGACCTAATTAGGACAGTCAGTAGGGTTGTTTGGCTTACCTCTGGGATTTTTTAGTGCTTCTGATGTTTATAAAAAGGCCCATAAAGTATATGAAATAGTGAAGAAGAAATATATTTTTAAGAGAATGATTTATAGTTTTTTAATACTGAAAACTCCTTAAGCTACTCAAAACTAGAACCTCCAAAGGAGGTTTACTCAATATTTAGTATCTCTGTATGTCCTTGGTAGATGATTTGCTCCTGACTAATTTGAAAAAATGGATAATGTATGAAGGTGGAATTTTTCCTTTTTTTATGCTTCACTCCTCTCTATTAATAGACCTTACTCATGGTATTTTAGTGAGTCCTTTGGTAAATTTCACATCCATTAAATTTTCATCACAGAATAGTTCTTCCAGCAGAAAAACTGATTACTTTTCCTTATAGAGGGAAAAGACCCAATTTCATAGGAATGATGGCAGGTTATCCTGCATGATGGAAAAGGTTAGGCATTGGTTACAATAAATCTCAGCAAGTTTTGTAGTTGTATCTTGCTTATATATGCATATGTTGCATAGTACTTTAAAACTTCTATAGAGTTTAAAATAAAGAATGTAAGAGCTGAGTTTGAAATCTATTGCAGTGTCTTTACGACCTTATGGTATTATTGCCTCAGAATGTGTGAAAGGTGCAAAATGTACATGAGCCAGGCAGAACTACAAAACTCTCACAAGTTACACCCTGAGGCATGTAGCTCCAACACCACTCGACACAGAGTAGGTGTAAAAACAGCCAGTTTACAGGAGACCTTATTAACTAGGTGTAAAGATTTCAAGAGCTACTGCGTGCAAATAACAACCCTAAGATTAAATTACTTGAAAATACACTTTAAAAAAAGGTTTAGATATTAAAGTATGGAGCATTACTCTACCAGGGATGCCTAATTGAAATTGCAGGGGGCTTAAAATTGTAGCTTTCCATTTCTCTTTCTATTTGTCTCAGGAAAGTCAGCTATATACACTTATGTCAGTGTCAGTAGTGCTAACTTCAAGCTTTCAAAATTCATGAGTCAGCCCAAAAGAAGTTGTATCACTCACTCAAAAATCATTAGGTTAAATAAAGGTGAGTGATTCATCCATTCCTTTCCATCTCCTCCTCCATAAACTGCCTGGCTCATTTGTTTTCAGGAACTATTTTCTTAACTCTGGAGACCAGAAAGTTGTGCATATTTCAAATGAAAACTAGGAAGTCTCTTAGCACCCCATTAAGCTTCAGGCACAGGAATCAGGCAAAAACAATATACACTGCAATCTTTGTGATGAAAATAGTTTCTATATCAGTTTTGTTATGAGAGGAGTCTGAAAATCCCATGGATCTAAGTGTTCAGTTTGGCATCATGAATAAAGGGCCTTTGGCCCAACACTCCTTTTCCCCTTTTGAAAATAAGTGTCAGGATAGTACCTGAGTTTTAGAAAGTCCTTCTGAAGTCACAGAGGAATATTTTTCACTTAGAACATCTGTAGTTACGCTCATTCATTTTTTAGTTTTGATGTAGAAATAAGGAATTATGGTGGATTTTGTGAACATTCCTCTGTCTCTTTACTTTTCTCTTATCCACTTTTTTGTAAGGATATTCAAGAAGAGTTAGTGAATTCAGTTCAGCCTGAACATCACAGAAATTTTGACTGCAATAACTAGCCAGATGATACAAGACATAAAAGCCCAAAGAATCACCTCGTTAGCTAGTAAAAGGATTTCTAAAGGTCTGGAATGAGATATATTTGAGGAGAATATATTTGAATAAATGTGTTCTACCATTAGTAGTTAAAGAAATGTTTATATCTTTTATCCTGATTATTAAAAAAAAAATTAAATTGCAGAGGGAGTATCTGAGGTTTCTATTCTTGTTGGTTTTTACTATTTATCTATGAACAGTATTCCTTCATAAAATTGACTTTGTTAGTTTTCATTCATCATAGACTTGCTGAATGCGGCAAGTCATTAGTTCCAGCAGACACAGCTAAGACTAAGGTACTCCACGCCCTGGATTTTTTTAACAAAATTTGCTCCAGGAAAAAAGACAAAAACAGTTCCAGCTTCCTAGACAGGCTGGAGCAATACAGAACAGGACTGATGCCCATAGGGGTAATCCCTATGGGACACACTAAGGATGCTGAGAGGTTACTGACATCATGAGGATGCTCTCAACTATTTTTGAGAGATTGTTGAGATCAGGGAATGTCCCAATGGCCAAAGAAAAGCAGATGTTCTCTCCATATTCATAAAAAGTGATCAAAGGAAATCTTGTCCAGTCAACATCACCTCAGGCTCTGAAGAACACATGTAGCAAGTCCTCTTAGAAGCCACCTTTGGATTCATGAAATAGAGGAAGATGATTGGGAATATCTAGCAGTAATTGAAGCAGATGAACCATGTCTGACCAACCAGATTACTGCCTTGTGTGATTAAATCACTAGATCTGTGAATTACTGTAAGGCAGCAGATATTGGCTACTTTGGTTTTAGCACAGCATTAGACACAGTATCTAAGTCAGGACATTATGGTCTAGATGAGACACAACCTCTACAGAGAGCAGTTTGTGGTTGGTACTCTACCTGCAGGTTCATTTCAGGTGGAGCAGTTAGGGGTCTATAGTGGGACTGTTCCTCTTCAATATCTTTATCAATACCTGGAGGAGGAGATCAAGTACATACACCCTTACCAAGTTTGCAGCTTACACCAAACTGAGGGGTGCAGTCAGTGTGCTCAAGGGCAGAGTTGTCTTCCAGGGGGACCTAGACAGGTTGGAGTGGGTCTGCTGAACAGGGTCTGCAGGTGCTGGTTCACACTGGGCTAAATAGAAGTCAGAAGTATGCCCTGACAGCAAGGCAGGCTCTCAGCATCCTGGGCTGTGCTCATCAGAGGATATGAAGGGTATCACTCAAAGTGATTATTTACTTGGCACTTGTTGGACCATACAGACTGCTGTGTCCAGGTTCGAGTACAAGAAAGTTATTGATAAAGTGAAGTAACTAAACAGGCTGTCTGATGAGGTTGTGAAATCTTCACCCTTAGAGGTTTATAGGGACTGAACTGGAGAACATGCTAAGCAACCCAGTGTGACTTTCTACCTGATCCTGTTTTGAGTAGAAGATTGAAGTCTCTGACTCTTTGAGGTTCCTTCCAACCACAATGATTTTATGGTTGCTATTAAATTTACTTACTAACTAACATTAAACACAATTTCCAAGGTCAATGGCAATGCTACTTTGCCTGGAGAAGATGTGGCAAAAGTAAAGACTGAATTTATCAAAGATAATTTGAATCCAGTGAGTTCTCTGCATCTTGATCCCTCAAGATGCAAATGCTTCATGTAAAAAAGAAATTTTTTTGATCTTCAGATAAAAAAGTGAATTGGTATCAACCATTCAAGTATAAATATTTTTTCCAAAATTAGGATAAAACTTTTATGTGTCTCAAAGAAAGTAATTTTTTCCAGTTTTATGAAAAATAAAAGTATTTTAAATTTGCTAGTGAACTGAAAAAAAATAAATTATTTACACAGAGTTCCTGAAGAAATGTTTGTTTCGGGCTGTAACTTGGTTTATGTCTTCATTGTTCCAAGAGATTGTAATGGGGTTTATTTTCTATATTGCAGGAAAGTGACATGGTACTGAAAATTGTGGAAATTAGAAGGGGAGGTCAAAATTTCACCAAAATACCTTGTTTCCTTCCTCCACTTCTGTTACTGTGATAGGTTGGTGGGGGGGGGGTGCATATTTAAACAAACAAAAGTGTTTTCTTATTTCTT
Source organism: Catharus ustulatus (assembly GCF_009819885.2). NCBI lineage: Eukaryota > Metazoa > Chordata > Aves > Passeriformes > Turdidae > Catharus > Catharus ustulatus. Next base: position 114,734,584 of record NC_046221.1, on the reverse strand, counting down.
CCTTTATCCTTTGTCATCATGTTAACTGAAGTATGGCAATACCTCCACTTTTTCAAATGCAGATGGATTACTTTGTGCTCAAAGTATAACTTCAGTTCCTAGCTCTTGTGATATAAACCAGAAATTTCCAGACTGATGTTTCTGCAGGACAGGATGAATTCTGCCTCTTCATGTTAACAAAAAAAAAAAAAAAAAAAAAAAATCCTAAAAGTAAGTCAGTCTCAAGAAGAACAATGGTCCAAGCAGTTAATACACAGGCTAGGATTTGAGCATTCTGATGAACGGGAGGAAAATCAGTACAGAAATCTGAAATTCTCCTTTTTTTTCTGGAAAAAAAAATGTAGCAGAAAAGGAAGTGTGACAAGGTGGACAAAGTAATGGAGTCTAACATCTTGTTTATCTAAATGTCTAGAAAATTTCAATCACAATCATATTCAAGATGTATGCCTCTTTCTCAAAGCAGCTAATTTTCCCAGGAAAACAAGCACAAAGAAATTATAAGTGGGACAATTTTGTACTCTCATGGAGGAAGCCCACAGTGAGACCTTGCACAAATTGCCCTGAAAAATATCAGCCAAGAAAGGAGAATGATGATCACTTAAGAGCAATGTATCATCTGGAAAAGGAAATTTTGAAAGAAGTAGGAAAAGGACCATGAAAACTCTTCTTTGCCATGATAGTTTAAATACAAACTCAATTATTTCAGAAAATAGATTCACTTTGAACTTCCATGAGGTTGATTCCTACTCCAAGAAATATTTCTTTTACGCCTAAGACACCTTATCTGAATCAAGGACAAAAGACTTTTTTCACAAGTGAAAACTAGAGGAACAACCTCTACAGCAACATCAGCAAGAAGCTTAAATGCACATTCAAAGAACAAGTTAAAACCCTAATTGTGAAATTCATGAAGTGGCAACTTTGAGACGCAGATCAATCAAAGGCAGGATTGATACAAGGGCAGGTATAGATTCTTCCATCTTCATTCACTGGACAGTATGTATATATTGCATTTTGCTGCAATTGTTTCTAAGCCCAGGACCCTTATGATTCATTGGCAGAAGCTACACTGTGTCAGCTGAAATGGAATCTTTCTCTGCAGGTAGAATCTGAATCATGATTTTCTTAGCAGAAATCTCTCCTTGCATATCTGGCAGGTTATTCTGCAACAATATCCTTAAAAAGATGTTTAAAAAAGAAAAAAATCATGTTTCTTACTGAGACAGCCACACTCTATTTTCTGGAATATATAAATATATATATAAAAGAATTGTTAGAATGCTAGTAAGCTCTTTCAAATTAGCAGCTTCTCAAAATACCTTTGAGTAGATCGGTCCTTCACTGATTCCCTCTGATTTCTCTGGAAGGCCAAGTGTGTTTTCTGTCATTGTGTTTCCTTCAGCATTGCTGAAGTAAGAATTTAGAGAAATTCAGGCCAGCTTTCAATACTTGCATACAGCAAACACACTCAGGTTAATGCTTAACCCTGTAACTCAGAATAGCAAGGAGGCAGGTGAGAGACTAAATAATATTAAGACATGGCAGCTAACCTATTGCAGTGTTGATGGGAGGTGGAGAGGCAGGGGAATCTGTGCTGTAGCAGTCAAACATTTCTCCAGAGTTGTCTGCTAGGTATGCGGATATTTCAGATTACAAGGTGGAGGGAGGTGTTCTTTATCAGGGTCCGCTTTTAGAGGTACATGATTTGTGAAGGAAAGGCTTCTGAAAAAAAGGGAGCATGGACAAACATGCAAATAAGTACTCCTTATATTTATCCTTTTTGATTTCTTCTCTTGTGTTCTTGTCATCACCAACTTCTGTATTTTCCTATATGGCAAAATCCGAAGTACTGTCAGCTTAACTTGATGGACCATTTACTGTGAGCATCACAGGTAGATGTAAGTAGTATATATTTTGACTTATGGTTCAAATCTAAGCTAGCATTCATAGTGCCATAGTGATAATATTTGAAAGTTTTATAAGTTATAATGAGTAAGCAAAATTTATGAAGGGTGAATACGGGATTGTTTTTGTGACATTCATATTTTCCATTCTACAGTAAATAAATGGCTATTCATTTGGAAGTGTCAGAGATAACTAAAAGGAGCATGCTTATTTAAGCATCTTCTCATTTTGCACATGTGCAGAGCAATGATTCGTATTTAGTATTTATGAGTCTAGGGATTTCGTACTGCGTTAATGTAGTTGTAGTTCTCATAAATTTGTATCTTTATTACTTAGAACATTTGTATGTTTTGGTGAACACAGTGGTAATGTAATGTGGAAGGCAGTACAGCCCCATTGCTTTATCCTCGAATGAGTGCTGTGATTCTTGTGTGGCCTTCAGCAAACCATCTCTCTTCCTCTGTGGTTTGTAGTCTGTTTTTACAGTGGTCCCTGAAAGAGAGGTACTACACATTATCTTTGTATTTGTCATTGTTCTGAGAGTGTCCTCAGAGGTCTTACCCATGTCTTTACAGCAGCTGGTTGAAAAGTACAGTTCTCTTTTTTCAGACGCTCTCGTTCTTTTGTATTAGACGCAATATGTGATAGGAGAGGATAATTGGTAAATAGGATATAACTAATGTTCCAAAGATTAGAATTTGTGACTTTTAGTTTTACTTCAGATCCAGGCATTGTTTTGGTAATTTACACATAGATATTTGTTTGCACTTCTCAAGGACTCTCAAAAGTTATGATAGTTCTGGCTTCTACTTGGCTGTCCTGTAAAAACATACATAAGGAAACACTGAAAATATGTGAAGGTTGTTCTCTTTCTGTTCTGAGAGTGGTGCATGATGCTCTGAAAGAGAAACGAGAGAAGATGAGAATCTAAGTTTGCTTTTTATTTCATATGAAGTCAATTCCATGAATGTTGTCCTTGCAATCTCCCAGGAGTGTCCCTAAGGGTTCAGACTCCTCTTTTAAGGTGGATAATGTTGCCGAGGAACCTTGACATTGCTGATAAATGATTCTACAAAAGGGTCAATCATTGATTTATTGTCTGCAGTGTGAGGTTGAAATTTGTAAGAATGGAGTATCTATGGACTTTTATAGACTGTTATTTGTAGCTGTAGCTTTCTGCTGGCCACTTCTAAAAGAGAACAGCTAATGATGCAGAGGGAAAAGGAACAGATAATGTAACTTGGAAATTCTTAAGTATTGAGGAGCTGGAAACTGGTGAGACATCATCAGTCACTTGACCTTCAAGTGAGCAATGGAGGTGTTTGTCGCATAAAATAAAAGCTCTTTGGGAGGGTTCCAGAAGGGAGATGAGTGGGTCAATTTACTGCTTGGCTCCTGTCTGTCTCTGCTGCGTTTCTTCATTCTCCACAGCTCCTAATGACACTAGCCAGGCTCAGAGAGAGAGAAGAGTGTCTCTGTCTTGTCTGAAATTGCACATCTAATTCAATGTTAGCCCATTAGATCTGAATTCTGCCTTGGTGATAGGCATTTTATAATCCTCTAATCAAAAATGAGAAAACCCCCACAATAAGCACACAGTTATTTCCATTAAGCCAGAAAGTGATATTGCCATAATTTATCTTCATGATTATGTCTCATTAAGAAAGTTTTATATTTTTACACTTCTCTTTCTCTTTACTTTTTATTCTATATTGGCACATGAAGAGAAAAAGGGACACTTTTTAAAGAAAGAGTTTGTAGGAAAATTGAATCTCATCTAGTTAATACAAATATTTCCCTACCAAAAATGGTATTTAGTTTTAAATTATGAAAGATAATCAAAATATATTGCAAGAGTTTCTGAAACTGGATTGCTTACAATCAACACTGCAATCCACATATTGTAGTTTACACAACTCAGGTTAGTGCTTGCAAGATATTCATTAGGACTTATTTGAAAACATTGACCTAAATCCTTAAGACATTTACAATATTTTGGAAAATTAATACATTGTTTTCTTTTAACTTCCTCTAACAACTAAGCACTGTGGAGCCACTTGCTCATCATCCTACTGCAGGGAGGAGAATCGACCCATGAGGTATGAGATAAAAAACGTCTAATAATTGAAACAAAGTAAAATATAGCAATATGCTAATAAAAATAATTATGATAACAATAACAATAATTATAAAGAAAAGGGACAAGAGACAGTAATTAAACCAAAGAAAACAAAATTGATACACAATATAATTGATCACTGCCTTCTGATCAATGCCCAGCCTGCCCCCCCAGTAGAAATTGGCATCTCCTAATCAAGCTGCCCCAGTTTGTATACTGGCCACAACATTCTATAGAATGGAATATCTTTTTGACCAGTTCAGGTCAGCTGTCCTGGCCATGGACCCTCACAGGTTCTCATCCAGCTCCTCCTTAGCAGGGCCTGAGAAACTGAAAAGTCCTGGATTTACGATTAGAAACTGTAAAAAAAAAATCAGTCTGTTATCCATATTATTCTCATACTGAATTCAAAGAGCAGCACTATATCACCTATGAAGAAGAAAATTCACTCTATAACACAGGAAACCAGAACATACACTAAGGAATTTTCAGCCACAAGCAGTTTACAAGCAGAAATATGGATGAGATCCATCAAATAGTTATTATAGCTCATACACTCCTAATAATAGTTATGATAATATGATAATATGTTTTCAAGTGTGTTCATGTGCTGGAAGTGGATTCTTCTACATTTAACTTTTTCTTCAATACAGTTGTCTTTAGTAATGAAATTATTGGAGGGAGCTAAAAGCATTTCTGCGCTTTTAAGAGGAATATAAGGAAAAGATTTTTGGAGAATGCATTTCCCAAGAGTAGAACATAAAAAGCATAGACAGGGGAAGGATCCTGAACTGACTTCCACTATTACATAACTAAGTGAATGTACCTTATCATCTAGAATGCTGGTAAGTGTCCTTGGTTCCCATAAAACTAATTTCCCAACAAGCTAATTGCTGGAGTAAGAATTTTTCAAGACAAGTATTGTATCAATGCACTTGAGGGAATAAGAATTTTGCTGGAGAAAGAGCAGAATAAAGACAAAAGGAAGCTGAAGCATGTCATTAGGAAAAAAAAATAGTTCTTTCAGCTATAGATTATTCTTATTTTTTTCTGATCTAGCATCATACCAGGCGCTAACCAATGCTGCAAAAAATACTTCATATTCCTGGTCTCCTACCAAGATTAGATATTCCTGGTTTCAAAAAAAAAAAATAAACTGAGTAAGGCACTGCATTTCATTTGCAGCTCTCCAATAATGTGCATCTGGTGTTACCTACTCAGCTATACAGCTTGTCCAGCCTAAAAGTTCTGTAGTGTGATTTATATGTATGCCAAAATACTGAGCAAGCTTAACAGGTATGCTCTGGTTACCTTGCAGCACAAAGGAAGCACAATATTTGCCTACTCAGTAGTTTTGCCAATCCCTTTCTAAATACCTTGCATAATCAGATCAGGGTAGATACAAATTTAATTGAAAAGGAGGAGATCAGTGGCTGCTACTGCCTAATGGGCCAGTGAAGTGTGCAGAGTTCTTTCATTTCTGACTGCAAATCTAGGTGGAGATAATGGTTTTGGCACCCTAAGGAGCATGCACATTGATTCTGTTGAGCAGGAATGAGCTCTATCTGTTGTTCTTCAGCACCTCTGATATATCAGAATGCTCTATTGCAGGACTACAAAGAACCTGACACCTGCTGGGGAATGTCAGTGTCCATGTTTCTCTACAGAAACACCCATATGCCAGGGGCTCAGGGGTGCCAGCCTGGACCAATTGCTTCTATGCCTCTGACTGGACTGTTCAATTCCCAGAAATCATAGAGGAAAGCAGTGAATTGGTAGCAGTATTATGGGCAAAGCAAAGCCTCAGGACACTAAGCAAAAGCTGTGTTCATATCTAGTTTATAATTTATCTTGCTTACTTCCATGTGATATCAAAGGTGGTATCCAGATAGTTTTAATAGATAATTAAGGAAACGGCCTAAGTGTACCAGAACCTGATATATTGTCCAACAAATTGCCTCACTACTCATTATTTTTGTATCCTTTGTTATCTTCTTCCATGCAGTGCTAGAACATTTATTTCCACTGAGAAATGTAATTTTACTATAATCAAAGTAAGGTACTTGTCCACTTTGGTGCTGAAAGCAATTGGGAAGAAAGCCTAAAAATTTATTATTTCCTTGATTCATTTGAATAAAGTCAAAAAGCATTATTTTAATGAAGTGGAAATATGCTTTCTGACTTGGGGTTTGATTTGAATATTATAGGGAAATGTGTGTCTTAAGTAGGTATGCTGGATTAAATGTTAAGTGCATTACCATATTTTACATAAGGATATAGAGAGTTACTTGAAAGACTTGACAGGACAATTTTCTATTGTTTAAGGCACTCAAAATCAAAATGCGTCACAAAGTTATGTTGATGCCACCAAGAATTATTTTCAGAATTATTTTACAATGAGGTTGTAATGTTTATTTTTTAAATATCTGCATTGAGGCATTTGACATTCTTCATTTAGAAATCATGCATCTGATTCTTATTATTTTTGTATCCTTAATAATACAGAAGTATTTTTTAAACTGTGTTAAAAATAAAACATCCATATTGAGTGAAAATTTTGTTTAGTTATGACTTTTTTCAGGTTCTGTTCAGAATTAAAAAGCACTCATATTAGCACCTTTTAAAAGATATTTGTACCCTGTTCTATTCTATTTTCCATCTCACTGAATAAAAATAACTGTTTTTATTGAAATTAAAATAAGGAATCATTGCTAAATTAAGGATTTTAATCAAAATGATTGTCCCATTTCAGTTTTCAGAAAGTCTTTTTCTTTGCAAGAAAGTTTTTGTTTTAGTCATTTATGGGTTTAATTTTTTATCAGTGATCATAACATCTTCTTTAGTTTCTATGTCTAGATTTTCTGTGAAAAGGAATTCAATTTTTTGACAAGCATAGTAACTGCTGGTCATATGTGGACATATGCTTTGCAGATACATAAAAATAGCATTTTTCGTTTGTTACCATTTTATTGTTTTGTCCCAAATAACATGTTGCCATGTCAACATCCTGTCAGGTCCAATGGCAACAACTGCGTGCAGCATAACACACAATACATGAGGACAAGGTGTAGAAGACACGATTAAAATCTGCACTATTCTGTTTTGAGGCAACTACCCACACACTGTTATTTCTGGTAACAAATGTCAGAAATGCTTACAGCCCAGCCAGCTCAGAGATTGGTGGGTGCTCCTTATTCTCTGTGACTGAAACTAATTTGGGATCATTGTCTGTTTTCACAATTCTCCTTTCATTTCAGAGGGACAACACAAAATGCTTGGATTCAGTGGTGCCTCCTTCTTCAGAGTGCAGGTGGTGGGACAAGGCTGCCCATGCATCCTCCCACAAGGAGGTCTGCTGGAGCTGCACAAAGCACTTTGTGAGTGACTGGGGAAGAAATTTGTCTGGAATAACTTTAAACAATGCTTGCCTTCCTTCATTTTATATAGAATACTCATGCTTCCTCGGATGCCTTTCCTAGCACTGAAAACTAAAGCAAACTTGCTTTGCATCTTAGCACATTCTAACCTCTCAAGCTGCTGCTAAAGTCACAAATTTTCCACATTCTCTGGCCTGGCCTGCAATATTTTCCATGTTTTTTCTTGCTTTTAGGGGGCATTTAAATAATTGCCTAATTCTAATCTTGTATCAGTATTATTTTTGCCCATATAATTCATTCAAAGGAAAACAGCTTCCTCATCCTTAGTTCCTAGGAAACCTTTTCTGGTAATTCATATTGACAGCAGTGAGTTGTGACATTTATCGGTGAGGTGAAGCTGACCAGCTGCAGGGCTCCTGACTGATTTACTCAGCCAACAAGCTGCTCATGATTCCAGCCAAGTATTGACTTTTCTTTCCCTTCCCTCCCCTCTAGTTAGAAAGAAAGTACAGAGGCATTTTTTATCTCTACATTTTTATTTTTACCAGTCACACTGAAAGCTAAAATAGGGACCACCAACTATATCTTCCCCTAAAATTTAATTTCTTAATGCAAAAATATTTTAATATTTTTCAAGGAAAGAAAATTAGCATTGAATCTAAACTAGGTGAAATATAAAATAAGCAAGCAGATTTGATCTAACATTATTGGAATCACTTACTTCAATAGCAATGAGCTTCAGTCTCATAAACAACCTGCCTGCAATAAAACGACTTTTGTGATGAAAAAACTAAAAATTCAAACTTAGCTCATTTTCACTCTTCGAGTTCCAAAGCAAAAGCAAAATGTTCTGCAAGTATTCTAGGATTTTGTATTTTAAAGGCTTAGATACCAATAGAAGTCAAGGATAGAGAATTTTCTGTATTTCTCTAGTTTCTCTTACTTTTCAAGTCCCTTTTCCTTGGACTAACCCTGAGCCATAATCAAACTTAAGGAAAGCATGAGTATTTCTAGAACTGACATTTTCAAGCACCAGTGAATTACTGAATCACTCATTCTTGGCACTTATACATTATATCCATAATTGTTCTGCTTGAGGAGGTGACATTTCCAGAAATGGCAGTTCGGCGTGACAAAGGACACAACACTGCTGGGAAGATAAGTGAAAGGTGACAAGACCATGCAGCTGCCAAGGAGCAGGCACTCTTCTTTACACCAGCACTGGATTTAACCAAGTGTTGTGGTCTTGATGGAGAGTCAAGTCAACCTCCATTGCTAATGCTCTAATCTGATTTCTGCAGTATGGACTGTACAGAATTAACACAAAGGCCATTACTGAAGCCTTTAAACCTGGTGAAAGGCATCCAGAGTGACCGCTGAAAAAATATAGAGAACAGGTAGGTAAAACAGGTGACAAAATGGGGAGGGCAAAGCACCTCAGAAAAGAATGGTGAGAAGGAGGCTTCTGATGGATCAGGAAAATAAGTTGTCACCATTATGACAAGAACTGTGGACAGACAAAATGGCCACTGGCACAAATGCAAATGAAATATAATTTACTGAAACTTCAGTGTTTGTGCTAAAACTATTAAACCAGTTATTGCACAAAGGATCACCCCACTCAAAGTAATCCCTAAAGTTAATCCATAGATATTAAGCATGTGCAACTCCATATGTTGCACATTCCATCCTGATTGTTACATACACCCATAGAAGCGAAAAGACATATGTACATAAACCATTCTTTCCTGTGTAAAGACGTTATGTATTATGATGCTCATATATTTGATGCAGCTATGTTTGAAGAATGAGTGTATTTCTACAGATGTACTTGGGAAAAGAGCACATTTTCAATCTGTCCTTAGAGCAAGTCCTTTAACAAGAAAATATATTAAGTTGCCTGTTTGAAGTGCTGTGGCTTCTTCAAATGTAGCTGTGAAAAACGCCTTTTGTCATTCCTCCCCAGTGCATTATGTTGTGACAAGGCAGTCATGTTACATAACGTGATGGGGCTGATACCAAATAGCATGTGAAAGATTTGATCTCTTTCCCTTTTAGTACGAGTATCCTGAGCTATGAGTGGATGGACTTTGGAGGGTCTTTTTTTTTTCTCTTTAATGAGAAGGAACAAAGGAACACTCCGTTTGAAAGTCCTTTCAAAAGAGCTGCCATTAGAAATTTTGCTAATATTTTTTTTACATCTATTAGCTGAAAACCACCTTCATCTTTAAAATATGCACATTGTTTCTAGCTCCCTCTTCCCACCATCTTATCAAGAGCAGATTTTTATTAGGGCCTATAAAACAGGCTTTGAGAAACTTAAGCATGTAATCCTCTATGGCTCATGGCAACACATGGTGAGGTGCATTCTGCACTGTCAGTAACCCACTGGCTTGACCCATTTACTTCTCAGTGCTGACAGCAGCAGGGGAGAAGGAGGAAGGAGGGCACTGAGAAGTCACTAGGAGAGGGAGGGACCAGCAGGAATGTAGGAGGCTGAAAAGCAGGAGTTCTTTCCCTCTCCCACTATGTATTTTTGAAAGTGTTGCTGTTTTGGACTGCCTGAATCCAGTGTGTTGAGAAAGTTGCATCTTTTCAGAAGCATACTGAGGAGTTATTTCCTGCTATAGATTAAACCACCACAATGTAATCCAAAAACAGTGTAATCCAACTGCTCTTAATAGAGTTATCCCAGAGATAGCATTGGCCCATCAGTGTAATTGCTGTGGGTTAAGTGGCCTGAGAAACCAGGTTAACTGGAGATTTACTGTGTAACAAACAGGTTTTTGCAAAGAAGAGTTTGAAAAATTAAACAGACTAGTATTTCAGTTAAAGACTTCCAACCAATAAACCCAACTACACTGTCTTTCTGAAAAGTAAATCTTCACTGTATTTTACTGACCTGCCTGAAACTGTTTTCACGCTCAGAGGACAGCAGAAGCAGGTGAGAATACTCCATTGTAAGAAAGAAAACAGTGGAAATTAAAAAAACATGAGACAAAAATTCATTAAACTTGACAGTCATATCATATTTATATTTCGTAAGTGTATAAACAATGTTCTATTGATGATTGAGCTTGTACAGTACAGTAATAGTACTTGCAAAACTCTCCCTGGAACTTAACCAACCGTAATCCAAACCATGACAATACCTCTGATTGCATGTTAATACTATCAGTGACACACATTTTTAGTCACAGACTTCAACGTGAGCAAATAGCAAATACAGCTTTTAAAAAGTACTTATCAAAAGGAAAATGAAATAACTCCAAACATTCAACTTAATGTCAAATATGTCACTATGTCAACTTCCTAACAGGATTGTTTCGAAAATGAGAGATTGTGAACTGACAAGTTAATAGATACGTGCTTTCATTATTACATTTTCCACAACTCTAGAAAGTGAGGTCATGTTTACTTTTGCTATCACCAAAACTCATGATATAGACTACATCATGATATAAAGGCCCCAAAATACACTGTTGTAGGAGGACTGGGATTATTTTCCTGGATCAGTCCAAGATCTCTTCTAGAGCTATGTCCTGCTCCTGATAAAACTTAAGAGTTTATGAAACACAAGACCGTTAAGAGCCATCACTGTCTATGTTTCCAAGTGTTTCAGTGAGACAATGTTTACAAACTCTAATTGCTCTAGGGAAGGGGTTTTCATAACATGCTGTTAAAATCTGATTTTACAATTATGAGAGAGATGTCTTTGCCTGAATTAAGGTGTAAACAAGACTATATGCTGGAGTCAATAGTATGGATTTTATTTAACAAGTAAAGTGAGGTAGAGAGTGACAGAAACAAAGAAAAAAGAGAGCAGGGAAAGAAATAGAGTGTCAGAGAGTCAGATTAAGAGAAAATATCCCACCACCCTTGGATCAAAATAGGCTCCTGCTGGTCCTCTTCTTCTGGTCTTCTCAGTGGCAGGGTTCCCAAGGTCTCTCAAAACCTCACATTTATACATTTTAGCAAACAAAGGAATCAATGCTCATTGGCTATCGCTTGTCTTATCCTACTGTTTAAATTATTCCCTCACTTCCAATGCTAGTCAGCCCCATGTTCAGTCTTCCTCCTCTTTTGAGCCTCACATTTTGAGTCTGTGGGCTACAGCTTCCCTCTGCCAGACCCAGACATAGACAATTTTCAGCACAGCTGCTGAGTTGCCTTTCCTTGAGGATACATTCTTCTCCTCCAGTCTTGTTTAATTGTACTTAAACCTAAGATAATTGGACAATAGTAGCACGTTTATCTTATCTCAAGTCAGGTGGCTTAACACACATCCAAATTCTCGGAATCCAGGAGGCATACTTAGGCAGGGGATAAAGGGAGCAGATCAGCAGTTGCTTCTTTGCATTGTTTGCTACAGTGGGAAAGTGCTTCTCTGATCTTACCAGCATTTGAGGCAATTAAATCTCTTACACATGGGCTAACAATTCTTTATATTTTCAGCAGTGCATTTGCATAATCAATGTCTCATTTATTGCTCAGCAGTCCTGCTCATACCTCACTCCTATCTCAGTTTACTGCTGATTCAAATAATGATGAATGCATATGTCTGCTTTAAAGACAGGCCATCCAAACAATGTAAGCCTCTCCCTTCTTTTAGTGTTCTGTCTGGGAACAGCACATTTAGCCCTCTGGTACAACCCTTTTCAAAATGTCTTCAACATTATGTAAGTTACTCCTGGACTGAAGACTAGAAGCCAGTATTGGTCCTGTGTCCATGGCTTTCCACTCTTTTGAGGATTTAGTCTATTTGTTAAGGCTGTAGGCATCCATTAGTCATTCATTTTCCAAGTAATATAAAGTACCTGAAGACTGAAATCAAACTGATAATTAATGGTAATCATTACATATAGGCATTGTCTATATAGCCCAGAAACAGAAAGAGTGAAGGTTTATAAGAAGTCTTGGTTAAGTATGCGAATGTTGTGAAATCATTCATATCCTCTCTGTATGTTGGCTCATTCAGGAATTAGAGAACTTCCCTTTTTGGACAAATGAAAAGCTGCTTCTTGTGAAGAGAATCTGGAAAGGACCAAAATTGTTTGTAGATTAAAATGATCTGCAGGATCAAACAGGCTTGAGTTTCCCTAATCTCTTTGGTTGAAGATTAACTAAAGGCCAATTGTGTACCTATTTGGAAACTGTGTATTTATTCAGAATATTAACCGAGTCTTAAGACAGGAAGAAAAAAGAGAGCCTTCATTCAAAGATAATAAACCTCAGCTGTTCAATATTCATATCACTTAACAAAATTAGAATTATATAGCAGAGCCTTGACTGATTGTGAAGTGAATGAATTACATGGCCAAAATGGAGTTCCAAAGCAGGATGCTGGAGAGGGTGACTGAGAACATAAATATTACAAAGAGAAACAATTACATTGCAGTGTCTCCCAGACATTACAATTTATGACTTTGATTCAATTAAAATAATTTCAAAACATTCTAAGTATAAAGAAGAGCACTCAAAGCCAGTAAAGCTATGAAAATTGACTTCACAGATGGCTGGTTTGTTCTATGAGAAAGCAGGAGGTCTACAGAAAACTTTCAAAATACCCTCCTGAGAAGTCAAAATTTGAAGAGTTGATAACAAGGTGAAGAGGACAATCACACAAATTAGTTCCAGGAAGATGGCTTGAGAAAACAATTACTCATTAAAACCACTTGTTTTTTCTCAAAGACTCAACAAATTAGTTCTTCTGCAGAAAACACTCACATTTTGGAACTAGGGGTAGAGTAATCCATAGCTTCCTACCCAATATATCACATTTAAGATACTGAAGACATTGATGACCAGCTTCTGGCCACGTTTTTATGCAGACAAAATAAATAAAGATGAGGTCTCAGAGATTACAACATATTTTGGAGAAGGAACAAATACTCTGCTGAAAATTTTACAGAGGTAAACTTAAATCATTATGAGATTTCTATTCTTCCTCTCTTCCCAGCTTGTTACATTTATTTTTGCTTACCTTCCCATCTGTAAGAGATCTGCACTTGAATTACCATCTTAGTTCTTGTTATTGTTCTTTGTGATTTTTCAGGATGATTATCAGTAACCAAAGGCAAACTATAATTGCAAGGTTTTACCATCAATGCTTAAACATTCAGGTTGCATAAAGAAAAAATTCTTATATCTGTAAATGTATTGTTCACTTTGCTATAAAAGACATCCCAGATATGACACTTATCTCCCAGATAGTGATGCCAGAAGAGCACTGTGTCACTCAGTTGCTCACACCTCACTTTAACTATTGAATCAGGTGCAAGGCAGGTTGCCATTTATAGTGTTTAATATGTTTCCTGTAAATGTGCAGGAAATATTTGTTTGAAGTTCTGAAGGAAGCAGTATTGATGTTCACAGAGATGCAACAAACTACTTGATGAAAGAAATCATTTTCAAGAAAGAGTCCTATGGGAGAAACAGAGCCTGTTTATTTACAAAAAGATCAAAGAAACTTTCATATGAATTGATGCTAAATATTTAGTACTTGAGTGACTAGTAAAGAACCCTTTAAACTTCTAAAGGAAAGAATAAAAATAGGAGAAAAATCCTGATGTAGAAATATATACATAGGCTCTCTGTGGGCAAAATCTTTTTTCATTATTTGCATTACAGCAGTGTCTAAGGTTCAGCTTGAGATCAGACCTACTCTGTCATACTGTATGTAAATACTTAGCAAAATTCAGTCTTTTTTCTGACAAGCTTACCATGAAAGCAGACAAAGTTCAGGAAGGAAGACAAATTCTGATTCAATTTGTGTGAATTTCCCTTATAACTTCAAAAAAAGATGTGCATTAAATAAAATTAAATCAAATTGTCATTAAATGACTCCAAGCAATGGAAATTGCTTAACATGCATGTCAGGAAAACCAAATACAAACAAAAGGCCCCATATACTAACTGTTCCAAATGAAAACTTTTCCTTCTATCTATAGTCTCATTTTCTTATTCCTCCAAATCAAGTTTAACTGCAAAAATCAAAATCAAAGTTGAGTTTTTCTCACACAATTACAGAAGATATTCAGACACAGACTTCTCAAACACAAAAATTATATGAAAAAATGAATGGAGCAGGAATAGACACCCATCCACCAAACAAAACCATCTCTATGGGTTGCCAGCAGCCTCAGCCTCACCCAAAATAGCTGCCTCTAATTGGCAAAAATCTGTCTCCCCCCTTAAAGGTGAATCCTCAAGTTTTAGGAGGAACTGTACCAAAACTGATGAATATATCTGAGTGCCAGAATTTCTGCACCTAAGGAGGCAGCAGGCTACAAAATAGGTCAGTGACATGTATTTCTCATAGCTCACCACCCTCTTTACAGAGTCTAGCTGCAGATCCCTAACCCTGTAAGACCTTCCTCTAGAAATCAGCACAGCACTAACGTACATCTGTGACTCTGGGACCATGGTTAATCTGGAGCTAGGCTAAATTCACACTTCCTGAAATCAGAAAAGTTTTGTCCTCCTATGTGTACTGTACTACTTTCCACTGTATGGTCCTGAATAGTCCTCATTTCTGCAATACTTTTCCCAATAGCACATTAAGTGTGTCCCTACCATCTGTCTGTCACCTGTGGTTTGTTCTCTCTTGTTCTTTATTACTACCAGTATAAAATAACATATAAAGAGTAGGAAGAGTAGGGTTGTTGGCTGCAAGGAGTAAATAAAGTGAAAAATTCACAACAACCTATAACAGACATTTATGAAGAAATCTTGTTTTCTATTCTTTCACATATTCAAAGCAGATTCTTCAAGCTACAGTCACTGGTATGATATGCATTGCTCTTTCTTTCTCCTCAAAGAAGAATTATGTCATTTTAAACTTAAATAGTGAAGATTTTTTTCTCTCTGTATGAAGGTTTATAATAAACACGCTATAATACAAATTAGACTACCTCAAAAAAAACCCCAAAAAGGTATCATTGCTCTAAATTTCTAACAATAAGAAAAAAGTAAAAAATTTAAAACAAAACCAACTGTGTACTAAGCCTGGTGGACAATTTCAGACACCGAACTACACTGAGCTCAGGAGAATTGGCTCCCTTCTTTTCAGAGTCTAATGGAGGTCATGTGCTCCTTGATTCTAGCAGCTGTATAGTTGTGAAGCGTCTGCATTAATTCTCTGTGTGACCTTAGATGGGTTCATTTGCCTGTCATGGCACAGCTGGTCCCTGCTGGGTACTTGACCGCTTAAGTCTAAAGAAGTCTGGGCCCTGAAGTTCTAGTCCAACCTCCGTGCCATGGGCAGAAACACAAAGAATTTTTCCATATCTTCCCATGAGAGCTCAGAGCCATTGATGTTATTGTCAGAAAGATTTCCTTGAAATTAATCCATTTTTCCTCCTTTCAATTTAGTCGTATTTTGTTGGATAACATTGCACTTTTTGCAACCTAATCTAAAGTTTTTCTAATCAGAAGTTCAGTTACAGTTATCAGAGCTGCTTGGAACATTTTAAAATGTTGGTTTTTTTGGTTTTTGAGGTTTTTTTAATAGAAGTTTATTGATACCAAAATGTTTCTCAAAATTTTATAGATTTCAACATCAGTTTTGATGGCATGCTTTTTGATGTTGCGGATGAAATCTGTGACAGCCCTAAAAAGGCATATATAGACAGAAAGAAGTATTAGAAAAGTAATCTTTTCACTACACAAATGCTTGTGCCTTTTTGGAAGAATATTTATTTATAATATTATTAATGTTTTGAACTCAAATGGCAATAAAATTTTTAACTGATACAATAAAACTATATTGTCAGTTCTCAATCAATCATTATATGTGTGTATCAGGACAATGTAATTATGTCTTCAATTTGTTTTTCATTGGAAATACGTACCTAACAGGACACATTCTAATGGTCTGTCTCCTCTGGGTTTGATACAATTCAATTATTTTCATTAATGATCTAAAAGGAACAGAGAGCCTGCTTATTAATTTAACAGATACCATTTCCTGGGAGGGACCAAAAGAATGTTAGAGGGTAAGATGATTCAAGATGATCTAAAACAATCAAAGATATGGACAGAAAACATTACAAGGTTTAGTAGTGGTAAAAGCAAGATCCCATATTTCATCATGATTAATTAACTACATAAATACAGGATGAGGAAAATGCTCTATAGACAGTTCTGTGAAAAAATAAATGAAGGATTGAAAGGGGTCACAAAGTGAACATGAGTCAACAGTGTCATGCTGTTGTGAAAAAGGCAAATGCCTCAGAATCTGTACAACAGGATGTATAAGAAAGACTGTGACTGGAAGGAAATATGAAGTAATCCCTCTGCTTTGTTCAATGTTTTATTCACTATGGCCTTAGACAGCATATTGTGTCTAGTCCTGGGCAGTATACTTCAATAAACTCAGATCAATGTGGAGAGTCTGGCAAAAAAAAAAAAAAAGATCAGAGGTTTAAAAATATGGCCTGTGGGCAAAGACTGAAGGAAATGAGTAATTAAATTCAGAGAGGGGAAGACCAAAGGATGGAGTTTTCTTTAAATAACAGTTAAACAAACAAAAGGGATGAGATGCTTTCTCGAACTTCTTTTCTTGTCCTGGGATTTCATGATTCCTGGTTGCTGAAGTAAATAAGACTATAGTTCTGTGGAGCAGAGACACCAGCCACAAATGCATAATACCTCCAAGATTAAAAAAAGAGATATCTTTAAATTTTTCAAACTCTTATTATAGGAACTTGGAGAGAGAAAAGAGTGTAGCTGCGTCAGAAAAACGCATCATCATTAAGCAGCAGCAAAGAGTCTGTGTAATTTGCTGGGTAAGAACTGAAAGTCTGCTTGTACCATGCCATCTATAAGTTACTTCCACTCCAGAATTCATAGAATTAATCACAGAATGGTTTAGGTTGGAAAGGACCTTAAAGATCATTGTGTTCCACCTCCTTGCCACAGACAGGAGCACCTTTCACTAGGCCAAGCTGCTCAGAATTCCAACCAGGAGTGCTGAAGACATCAAAGAATGGGACATCTACCACTTCACCATTATTGAAAAAGTCTTGAGATTTTTAATAATCATCTTGCAATCAAACTAAAAGCAATTCAAGGTATAGCTTCTATTCAAGCACAATAGTCAAAGAGATTTATAAGATAGTATAGGAATTTAAATTTCTCTGCCTGTAAAATAACCACGTTGGGGTTTTTTGGGGTTTTTTTTGGTAAGCATAAGATCAGAAGTAAATATTAGACCCTCTTAAAAAAAATCTCGAGTGATCATGTGCTGTACTTCTTAACACAAATATTTCTATAAAATCCTTAAATCAGCTCTTTGTTATCTCCAAATGGAGAAAGTGAATCGGTAAGGAAGTTTCCGAATTAAGTAGTGGGAAATGTGGTGGTAAAAATGACTGCAAAATGAGTAGCTTACACAATATAGGTCCTAAATACAGTTACAGTAAATTCACGAATACAAGCTGCACTGAGTATAAGCCGCATCTCTGGGTGTTGGCAAATATTTCGGTTTTTGTCCATAAATAAGCCGCACCTGAGTATAAGCCGCTCTGTCGTTCGCAGCGAGGACCCACATGCAACAAAGTTGCCAAATACTAACAGAACCGTGGCATGGTGGGGGGTTTACTGGTTCAACTAAGGCTGTGCAGGCTCAGCCCGCTAGGGGCTGCTGACGGGGCCAGGTGGCCCAGCCCAGCGCTGCCACTCGGGGCTGGCCGCCGCCTCTGGGTTCGCTCGCCCCAGCCCTGCTCCCGCTGCGGGGCCGGCCAGGCACGGAGAGAGCATCCCGCTCACACCACGGCGCTGGCCGGGCACGGAGAGCACGCCCCGCCCGCACCGCGGCGCTGGCCGGGCACAGAGCACCCCCTGCTCCCGCCATGGTGGCAGAGGGCAGGGGCAGAGCCCCCCCCCGTCCTCCCCGAGCCGCGGCAATGGTGGCGCAGGGCCCCTGTTGGCTCCCTGAACCGCGGCAATGGCGGCACCCCCCCCTCTCCTCCCCGGGCCGCGGCAATGGCGGCGCGTCCTTTCCCCCCCCATCCTCCCCTGGGCTGTGGCAGAGGAGGGAAGAAGAGAGCTCTCCCGCCTCTCTCCCCGCCCCCCGTGCTGCCTGCAGGGAGCCAGGGCAACACAGTAACACAGTAACACTGTAACAATCGCCGAATGCCGGCTTTTACTGGTAGGTGCTTGGCTCGGCGCCCTGGCTGGCACGTCTGGGGTTGTAAATGTCAGAAAATTATTCACATATTAGCCGCCCCCGACTATTAGCCGCACTTCCGGGTTTCCACCAAAATTTTTGTCAAATTGCTGCGGCTTGTATTCGTGAAATTACTGTAATTTTTACTTCTACAGTGAATAGAGTTTCTGTGAATCCCAGAGGAAACAATATTCATCTTGTTTCATCCTGGAGGAAGGAGCTGCCTGAAAGGAAAACTGCTGAGAGCACAAAGCAGTGACACGTTTGAGATGTTCTATAGAAGCAACATACAGAGACTGCACCATTCATCAAGCTGCACATACTGTTCCTTTGCAAACAGTGCTTTTTTCCCCAGCTGACAAAGGGTTGAAGAAAGTCATTTACTTCAAGTCATGTGAGTCCCCTGTAGAAGTACTGGACTGGACAGTACTTGCTAGGATTTCCAGGCAAAAGAGGACAATACAGACAACTCAGAACAGTAGGGAGAGCATAAAACTAGAAAGTCCTGGAAATTGTGGTCTTTTGTCTCCTCATCCAAGGAGTAACAATGAACTGAAATTGTGGTACCCAGAAAAGTCCCTGTAATCTTTCCTGTCCCCAGCTGAAGCATGCAGACTGACAACCAATGTTCCTCTTTCTATTGTGCTGGTGGGACAAGGAAAGAATAATCTAGGCTTGTGTGTCACTAACATGTGCCACTGGACCAAATTGAAAAGGTATGGGGCTGCCTAAATAGGAAAAGAATTCCCTGGTTCAGAAAAAAAAGGTACTGGACACCAAAAACTTTGTGACTTGATAATAGAACATGACACCAGGTAGCAATAACAAGAAAAGAGTTTTCACTTAAGAAAAAGAAAAAAGAAATCAGCCACCCACCATGTGCTATAATTTAAAAGCTTTTGAGCAAAAAGCACTACTTTACTGCTAAAAGGTTTAAAATGTTGCAGTATGTAGACCAAAATGTCTTGATTAGCTGTGGCACATGAGTCAGCACAGGAACAGTTCACAACGCAGTGCAGCCCTTACATTTTGCCATGCATTGTTAAGGGCTCCCCAAAGTCATTCCAAAGAGGCAAAGTAAAAAAAATTAAAATTAAAAAAAAAAAAAAAGAAAAGGAAAGTATGTCATGATAAATTCAACTCTAACATAAGGGAAAGGATATGAAAATGGAGGGCACAGCATTCTTCATCATCACAGATTTTGTGGAGGTTTTAGAATTAGCATACAAAATTCAGTCTTTCCTGCCACAGGGGATTCCTCAAGATGTCTATGTATTGGATTGTCCTAATGCACTCTAGGCAGAAACTTACTTTTTCAGCCAAGGAAGTGGTGTCTTAATATTATGTGCTACAGCACTACAGCACAAGCCCTCTATTTTTGAGAGAAAGAAAATGTTACATAAATAGAGTAACAGATGTGCAGTAGTGCTGGATGACTACACACTGTGCATCTATCTGTGACTCTACCATCTATAATCTAAATAAGCAAAAATAATTTGATTGAAGGATAAAACATATTCCAGAAACATGTTGGTTCTGCAGCACTGATGTACAGTTAGCTGTTTCTTTTAGAACATGATTAAGTTGAGCTCCCAGAGCAGAAGTCAAGACGGGAAAAAGGAAGACATAAAAAAGAGGTTGCGACAGTTCCAGATCCCAAGATATTTCTAGCAAAAGTCAAAATTCTGTCATTAATATTCCAGGTTTATAGAGGACTGAATTCTGTGAGCATTCCAGACAATCATGTGAGATTACAGTCTGTTTTAGAAGTGAGATGGTTTTCTTGAATCCCTCAAGGTCTGAAGAGTTCCTGTTATATGTAAGAATGCAGAAGTTCTCTTGTATGATTTAGTATGGCTGCATAATGGAAAACATTTTACATTGTCCTCTTGTTGGAATTGCTACACTTCCCAATGCAACAACCAGCTGTAGAAGTGACTTGGATGAGGATACTGCAAGAAAGGGTTGCAGAACAAAAGCAGCAGATCTCTGCAGAGAAAGTTAAATTACAAGTCCACCCTCCTATTGGGGCTATAAAGTCAAGGGCTGAGGCGACAGTCCCACTTTCTCCTTAGACAGGGATACATAATGGACCCACAACTGCAGCAACATAGGGAAAAAATAATATGACCGCAACACCTTCCTCCCTACCTGGATAAATACCAACAACAACTTCTGTCTCTCCACACTGAGCTGTACATTCCTAAATTTTGAAAGATTAACTTCTTTTTTCTTTGTATCCTGAGCCTGAACTGAACAAATAAGTAATGAATAATTAACACTCAAGCCTATTTAAATTTCAAAGGTAGTGGAAGTCTTCCTCTCTAATTTTCTAGATTGGTACATACTGTTTTGATTCCAAAATGTTTGTTAAATCAGCAGAGGTGGAGGTTTTTTTTCCCTGTAATTTTTGGAATATGATCAAAGTCTAAGAAGATATTAGGATGAGGAAGCAGTTTCCAGAAGCATAATTTTCACCAGTGTGGGTTAAATCATGCTCGTTTTCTGGTTTAAGAATCCTATCTTTCAGTTGTTACTAATGTAGTTCAAAACTGACTTAAATATGAATAGAAATACTGATGGATTTCACAGTTTACTGTTAAATTCTTATCATCATGAGAGGTTTCTAACCACACCGTTAAATTTTGTACAGTTCTTTACACATTATTATTTTCACTAGGCTTATATTTTACTGTCTTATAACTGTACTGCATCTAAACACAGAACCGTAGGGAGACAGGTAGATAAAAAGTGCAGATGGTGCTAAGAAAAATCTTTCAGCAGATCTTAAGCCAGACACAACTCTGTGTGCTTTATATTGCAGCTGTGTGCAGTAACTGTAGACCATCATACTGCACAGATGGAAGTGCAAGTTTGAGGGCTATTGAGCATGTGGATTTTCCCAGTGTGTCACAATTACAGAAACATCTGTGCTAAATAACTTCAAGCTGATCCACAGCAAAAATTGGCAATGTTCAATAACTCTCAATATCCTCTTTTTCCCCTGTGGTGAGATGGCCTAGTGATTGTGAGTTGGACTATAGTATAAAACATGTAGTTTCATTATTTCTGGGCCTATTTAGAGATTTCTCCCATGGTATATTACCTAAAAAATCCATATGTTTTTCTTTACTTAGCTCTATAGAGCCTGAGTTTCAGAGATGCCACATGCCTGCAGCTATCATTGACTTCCATTAGAGGTGTGGATATGTAGGTTCTCTGAAAATTGAGTCCTGTGGGGATATTTTTAATTGATTTTGATTTGCACAGGGAAAGGGAACAGTCTAGGTGGTGTGATCATAAGAGAACAGAAGAGAAACAGAGGCAGTTTGCCTGTAGGAAAGGATTGAAATCTATGAAAAAATCTGATATTTATATTGTACCATAAAAACATAGAAAACATTTATCATTTTCTTTCTTCTAGTGGGGACAGTAGAGATAGTATTCCCCTAAAAAACTGCTACAGAACAGAAAACTTTCCCAAATACCCTAAATGATATGATTACACAATCTTCAATATATTTAGACCACAATGCAGTTTAGGAAAATTCTCTGTTCCTTGTCTACAGTTGAGTTAGGATATTGTTTCCCTCCCTAGATTCTATTGCAGCATTGGAATCACGAGGATTTTTGGATGTAAGTACATCACTCAAATATGACACATTACCAGTTCCTCATGCACGGCCACAGAATGACTTTTCAATCCTTGTTGTCTTTAATTTCATCTAGATAAGCACCCCAAAACAGTCACTAGTTTTTTCTCACTTCCTGCCAGTAAAATAAATAGAATAATTTGTATATTTTTCTGCTGCAGTACAATACTAAAATTTCTGCCTAATATACATTTTCCCATGCATTCCTAACACATATTTCCATGCATCCAATGTCAATTGGGACTTTCTAAGTGTATAATATTGTTCCTCAGAAACTGCGATCATTCTTAAATGTAATAGACTCAGAAGTAGGACTCCTTCCCTTATATCTAGTGTGGTTTTTATTTTGCTCAGTTCCACCCCAATTTCTTCCAAGAATACTATTATTCAACTAAATATTTCCTTGACTGCTTTGATGTTCAGACTCTTGAAATATTAGCGAACTAGTGACATGCATCTTATCTGACATTCAACTTAAACAGTGTTAGTTCTTTCATCTTTAAAAACCAGCCTACAGTTTTTGATAATTACTGCTACCTGTTTTCAAATTCTTCCTAGTTAATCTCTGACTCTCTGTGTACTGCAGCTACTATAATATTCTAACTACCATCGCATCTGAACTACAGAGGAACTATAATCTTCTTGGTTTATGATATGACTCCTCAGAGAGAACAGCCAAAATCATATTGGCTTTTTATGCAGCCTTATCTCTTCGCCAGCTCTCGCATAATTTTTTTGCACTTCAATATATATTCATCCTAGGGTGAATGCATAGCTAGCTGATGTCTGAATATGCGTCTTCTCTCCTTCCTTTTTCAAAGATGTTAAGCTTCTAAGTAGGAACACTCTTAAAAAAAAAAAAAAAAAAAAAGAAAAAAGAAAAAAAACCCACCAAAATAAAATTCAAAAAAGAAGCCACACAGACCATAAAGGAGAAATAAAGGAGAGAATGAAAGACTGAAAGAATTTCTCAGTCTTTTTTCCTCCTGGCCACCCATCCATCCCCAGTGCGCACCCACCTGAAATCATCCAACAGCCCCTCTCCCAGAATTCTCTGCCAACTCTAAGAACTGCCAAATTGTCAAATGATTATTGTGTCCCCATAGCAACAAGCTTTCTGGCCTGAGTGACAGTATTTCCATACTGTCAACTGGAAAATGTCCCAAATAACTCTAGGAGCACCTGGAGTTTTCCTGCTATGCATATATATTTTTCTTCTCTCCTCCCAATGCTTCATATATTAAAAGGAAGTTATTTATACTCATTGCAACGGATGGTAGGATGACAGCTAAGCTTTTGAAATTTGCTTTAAAATTCTGTAAATCTGTCCTTTCTGTGGAATTTATGTTCCTTTTGAAATATAATTTGTGAATTTTAATGCCATCTTTAAAATAAATTTTAAAAAATACCAGTAAGTAACATATCAAGATCTTGATAACTGAACAGAGAAAATATATAATGTATTATGTGACACATTCTTCATCCTTTTAAAGTCAAGGAGAAATATAAGAGAAATGCATAAGAATTGATGAAAATGTTTTCTTAAAGGAGGAACACGTTTCTAACCTATGTATATCTAATATATTACTCTACTGTACGCTTTGACTAATCTTCCAGAGCAACAGGGTTTTGATCATACAGACTGATAATGTATTAAAAGGGAAGTGAGATGAGGAATAAAAGCAAAATAAATCCCACCAGGCTAAGTGAATTGGGTGAAATTTATACTCCTGAAAAGATGGCAATTATGTCAGCCATCTCAAATTTTAGCAGTATTTTTCAGTTAGATTATTTAATCTCACTGACTTTTGAAGATGACTCCCAGTCCATTTATCATGGCCAACTAAGGTCATACGTGAAAGTGTAAGTGGATGTTATTGAAACACCATTACAATGCTCACATAATGTCACTCCAAGCTAGAATGTGAGTAAAGGAGAATAGAAGCCAGTTTACTGTCTTTTGGACAACATGTGGGTCTACACAGCAAATGGTGAAGTCATCCCCAGTATTCTTGTCAAGTGCAGGTTTTGTGCCTAACCTGTCACCCAGGTTACCAGCATAGTGTCAAGAATTTAACACCATCATATCCTTTTATTTGGCTGCTTTGCTGCATATTAAGCTTTCAATGAGTGACAGCTCATCCTATTAATTGCATATTGCTAATTTTGTGGGCTTAAGACTATTATGGTGCTTAATTAGCAACTGTTTGCAATGTTCTTTAAGAGGCTTTACTGAATAAAGGATTGCATGTCCAAGATATGCCAATGCAAATAACACAAATTCACAAATTAAAAAATTATTCTAAAAATTAGGACCCCAAATATGAAGATTAGCTATATGATAAGGAGAAAAGCAAAAATACTTAACAATTTGATGTAAGCAATTAATCTTTTATGGAATCATCAGCATACTTTTAATCTGAGAGTAATGGAGGGAAGAATTAATGAAGTCTACTTCAAGGAAAGAGATCCATTTCATTGTAAATATTAATTTAAAAATATAGTAATTTTATGGGACAAACCTTGTAGACCCTACATAATAAACTAAAGTGCGCTTCATTCACACATTATGTATAACTAGCAGTTCCAGCTAGTTAGACCTATATTACAGAGAATTGTTTAAAGAGAAATCCTTACCTGAGGTCTGTAAAAGCACTGGGTCGAGGGAAATTTTGGGTTCCACAAATGAGACACTTCCTTGAGCATTGTTTCTCTCTGGGTAGGTGCGAAATACAATTAATATCAAAACACCTGAGTCAGGTTATGAGCACAAGTTGAGGGCAAAACCTGCCTACATGACAGCAAAAGATGGGTAGGTACAGGACAATCTGGCAATTGGACAAGGTCTAAGATACTGACCACAACTGCACAATGCTGGAGACATTACCTGATGTGACGTAGGCCACCCCTGTCCTCACAGGCAAGCTTGTCCTCACCCTCACACAAGTGTACAGCAGCAGAGTATGAATCACCAAAGATTCACAGCCCCCAAAAATAGAATGAAGAAGCCAAAAACATGCAAAATCTGTGCTTGTCACAGGAAGAATGAAGAAGGAATGAACATCAAATATTCCACAACATTAAACAAGTATTCAGAGAACTAGAGAATCACAGCACCTCTCAGGCTGGAAAGGGCCTCTAACACCAGGCATTAACCAAGCACTGTCAAGTCTACCTCTAAACAGTGTCCTTAAGTACCACAAGTGCATAGCATTCCATGCAAAGATCTCATGCCTGGGCTTTGTTGTTACTGCTCCACAACGGGGTTTTTTCCCTACTCTTTGTGTTTAGAATGTTATCAGTTTTAAATTCATGAAAGTAGTTGCTTCAAGCAGCATATAGGCTTTTGCTACATATAATACTGTGATTTCTGAGCTGATTCCTCTGATATTCTCTTTTTCCTGTACAACTGGGCTCAGATCAGCTCATGCCCCTGCCTGCTGTGTGACTGCTGCATTTAAGCTATGTAAGGGTTACTGTACTTGAGTGTAATATAGTAAATGAGTGCACCAGAATCCCACTGAGGAAGCATGTAGCCTGCGGGTACTAATGGTTCATCAAGAAGACCTTAAAGCCTATTTAATGCCAAAGACTAAAGATCTTTATATTTCTTTCTGCCATTTTGCAATTCATTGCATGGTTGAAGACAAAGAGTGAAGGTTTTTTTTCCTCATGTAGCAAATTAAAAAATGAACAACAGGGTATTATGTGTTTCTTTATAACACAATATGATTCATGCCTCATCCTTCATTCAAGCCAATAGTTCTTTGATTTAGAGCCTGGATAGCTATAAACCATTATTACAAAGTAATCTGGTACAGAAGAATTTATAGGACAAATCCCTTAAGTAAGGGTTCATGGCTCTTCAGCACAAACATCCTACATCTATCTATTTAATCTAGTTAATTCATCTACCTCTATATTTATAAAGCATCCAGTCACTGGTAGCCAGATGCCACCAGTGTAAATGTAGTTTATTGACAAATGGGGGGAGGGGGTTGAGGATTTGTTTGTTGCTGACAGATACAGTTCTGTCATTAAGGAAATGAGTGTTTTAAGAAAAGTAATTACTGTGTTGATATGTTTTATAAGGTTTTATGTTCTTTCACATTCTGACCAATTATAATATTTCTATTTGGACTGGAGTATTTATCTCTGCAAGTAACAGCTGGGGCAGGGTGGGGAGGACAGGGAAGGGTAGTACAGATGAAGAGTCCCAGATCCTTGCCTAAGCAGCGGTGTCTGCTATCACATGAGGAGCTCCTTTACATGTAATACATGTTTGAAGTGTTAGTTGAGTAACCAAAAGGCTGGTTTGGGAAAAATCAGTGCTGTTTCCTCTTTTTCTTCCCTGTTATTCATTGTGACTACGTAAAATGTTTCCAAATAGGGAATATTTTCTCTCAAACTATATGTCTCATTATTTGTGAGGAATTATTTTACTTATTATCTATCTACATTAGTATACACACAGTTGAGATTGGAATTCACAGAAATCAAATACCGACATTTAAACTCACACATAAGAGAGCTGTTGTTTCACAAGGACAATTCCTGTTGCTGTTCCTGATAGTGAAGGTCCTGCTGTGCTACTTTTGTTTCTGCTATGACGGGACAAGTTCTTGCCTGCAGGCGAGACTGAACTTCCAAAATGATCATGTTATTCTCTGTGTCTAGTGAGCAATGTGGAAAGCATGGGGGTTTGATGTGAGGATACAGGAGAGCTATAAGTATTTAATGTCTGGAATTAATCACACTGCTAGAGTTCATTCTGCCACTGGTCAGTCATCCTTTCTGCGCTCACATATTGCTACAAATCATTGCATGCTGGTATATTAAAGGAATATTTCTGTATTTGTTATATCAATGAAAATTTTTATAATGGCAGGAGTTTGTTGGGTTTTTATTGTTGTGGTGAACCACAAGCATTTGAAACTGTAGCAAATGAATTATTGGTCAGACCGTAGAGCTTAAAACTTGAGCTGACACATTGTGGTGGTGTATGTGTAATACAAATACTCTCCATTTTCTGCCAGAAACTAGGCCATCTGTGTCCTCTGGAGCAGTGTGAGTCCCAAGCTGCCTCTTCCATGCCTCTTCCCAAGAGCTTCAGAGCAGCCAGTCCCTTTATTCTGTCCTCCAGCTGTGCCTCATTTAATCCAGATTTTGAAGTAGAAAAGAAACTGATTGCTGAATAGCACTATGAAAAAGATAAATTGAGATTTTTACTCTTTTATCTATGGGCAGTAATGACACCTTTCCTAGGAGTAACAGTACCACTCCCAATGGCACTTAATGGCTAAATCTCTGATATTATGCTATAGAGACTAATATCTTCATAGATGACTGCCCTTGTTCTGGAGTACCTTTAAGATAACAATGTAAGGACCCATATTTTTCCAGACTTCTAATATGACACAGTCATAATCCAGGCTCTTCACTGTCCAGTGCTTGCAATTCAATTTTATATCATATGCCTAGATTTGTTTCATTTTTCACAGACACTGCAGTTATTCAGATATTTTACATTTAACTGCTTCTAATTTTGCTTAAGTCTTTGATTGTTATTTTTCTCCTCACTCACAGCATACTAAAGCATGTGCTCAGTCAACCTGAATAAAATACAGTGAAGGTGTAACCTGGAGTCAGATTTTGGTTGCCTAAAATAATTTAAAATAAAAACCATGGGAGAGTTGTTCACAGTATTCCATAATGCATGGAGGTGCCAATGACAATTAGACACCTCCAAAAATTCAGGTGTGGCTTAGAGGTCCTGGAACTCATGGCAGTGCATGACGCTTCAAAGAGAGGTGGAGCCATTAGGATTTAGCAATAATGAGGAAAAACCCATTGATGCTGCGCATCCGCTTGCCAGCAGAACCAGTATTTATGCACATAAATCCGGATCATGTGATACAAATCCCTATATCCGCTGTTTCTTGTGTGGATATTTTTTTCTCTTTCTAATACAATGAAAAACTGATGTCTTAGGACTGAGCATGACTCCCTATGTATGAGGATTTCTCAAAATATTTGCCCATATTTGTCAGCACGTATTCTATATTTCACTCAGCTGCCTGTGCACTCAATGCATTTTTTCCCTGTGTTACCATGACCTCTAAAAGGTAGTTTTGTTATTCCATGCTTCCTAATAAGCAGATAAAGCTAAAGCACAGCAAAATATGATTGCCTTCCTCTGATCTCTTTTCTGGCTTATGCACCTAACAATGCAACCCCTATTTCTCTCTGTTCCCTGGCTCATTCCTTTCTGAGCACACCTGACACACATAAGGTTTAATAATTTACAGGTAGAGGGCCTAGTTTGCCAGGCTAGAGACATATTCCAATTTCTTCCCACAACTCTAATGAGACAAAGCAGTCAGAAGCTTATTGCTACCGCCACATAAAATCAGATTTATGGATGCTTTTTGTCAGAAAGTGGTGCAAGGCAGTTTGAGTGTTCCGATGAATTTCTCCATTCATCTTCCCAAGTAAAGTTTTCCTGCCTGTTAATGGAAGAATCACTATTAGAGGTATTATTTTTTTTTCCCTAATTAAGAAGCAAGATAAGATTGTCCTAGTCCAAAACACACTGTGCAAATCTACACAAAACTACTGGCTTTATATCTAGTGGTTATGATTCCCAGAAGACTGTACCTGCAGAGAGAGCTTTGTGTGCTATAGCTCATTCCTGGTTGACATATTAGGGAGGAGTGATATGGAACCAGTGATCCTATAAATGATCTGCCACTGCTAGCAGAGCTCCAGAGAGTTCTCCTCACATGGCAAAGGTTATTCTGTACTCTTTGGCAATGACAGCAGAGCATACTGTGTATCCCCTTCTTTCCCAGATAACCAGGAGATGCCCATTGACTTATGTTTGTTTGCTTTTCTCTGTTTCTGATGTGAATTATTCATTGCTTCTGTTTAAATAGTCTGGGGTTTTGGATCATCTGAAGATGCCGCATCAGCACTATGATTTCAGGAGATGTAGTACAGAGGCAAAGCAACTCATGGTATACATGGTGGCAGCACATCTAGCTCCAGAGATGGCCAGATCTGAGATATTATATTCTGAACCAGATGGTGCTGTCAGACAGCACAGAATGTCAACTTTTAGATGATGCAGAAAGGGTAATGTGCCCAAGAAGTGAAGGAACTCTATCTCCACTTGCTGCATTTTTTTTAACTTCAGTTACAGATGGCACAGCAAAGATCATCTCAGAAGGAAAAGTAAGATTTCCTTATGGCTGAACTTGACTTAAAAGTATCTGTTGCAGTATTTAAAAATTAGGCAGGTAGGCAGACGCTTGTTTCTAGTGACTGCCTTTGGCTCCCTTATAATAAAAGGAATACAGGATAATACAAGAAATAGGGAATTGTTGTTTGTTGGTGTATTTTTTTTAATTTTAAAAATTAAAGAGTAGTACTTGTTCCAATCAAACAAAACTTCTAATGCAAAATATATATTAAAATATGGCATGTTGTTTTCATCTTCATAATCTGGTTCCATTTCAGATCAAAGTATTTTTCAGTTCAAAATATAACCTATGATAGAAACTGAAATATTTCTGGGAAATCAAATTGAAACAGATTGAAATTGTCAAAACTAAATTCTATCATTGATCCAAGCTGTCACACATTACTTCACAAGTCAGAATTTTTGTTTTGTGGACAATCCTTTAAAAATGATTTTTATCATAATTTATTGCCTGCAATTACTCCCATTTTGAAAATACTCATAAGGAAGTATAGTATTTCTTACTCAGTGCCAATTCAAATATGGGTTTTAGCAGCAGTAGACCAATTACCTGAAATGCAGACTTTCCCAAATATCTCAGGGGTATATATTCTGCACTCACTTCATTTAGAACCATAATGCTACTAAATTACTGGACTTACATAAAAACGAATCACAATTATTGTTTTCTCTTAAAATAACTTGGCTTTGACCTACAGAGAGCACATGCCAAATTATCTTCTTTCATGTGAACAAATGAAAATTAGCATATCAGTCTATAAAGTGTACTCTAAGACCGTGCCAAAAAAGTAACAGTACCTGGGGCATTTATTTTGCTTGTGGCAGGTAAACTCAAGGAAGATGAATTTAAATTCAAAAAATTACCCACTGAATTGATAATGAGAAAAAAAATGTACAAAGATAAAACTCCTACTTAATGCAATATACTACATCTCTTCGTATAGAAATTTATTAAAAACACACAAATAAAAGGGGTTTAATTTTGCTGATCTCAGCTCTCTGCAGTCATCACAAATTGGCTGGATGACAAATTTCTAATGACAAATAGGTGGAACTTTTATCTCTAATGGGAAAACATAAATAAGATATTTTAGAAATTTAGGATTAAAATACAGTCTTTAATCATTTAATGGAGATCCAGAGGACAGCCAGAGATATTAGAACATTTTTACCTGTTGCAAGCAGATCAACTCCTTGCCATGTTTTGAGCTGTATGGCACATAGGTCTCTTTGTAAATGATTCAAATTTACTTTTGTGTGGGATGGTAAAGAGGAAGGATGAAAAATGAGAATCTTTCCAAATAAATGTATGGATGCAAGGAAAATCAGCATGGTGTAGATGAATCAACTACAGAAGCAGGAGTCAGGAAGGAGCAAGGGAATGAAGATAGTGTCTTCCAGGGAACCAATTTATTAGGACTGGTTGCTTAATGAAAACAGATATTTTAAATTATTTAGTATGAAAAAGTCCCATATAAATTCAAAATACTTTATTAGTGGAAACTTGTTTAGACCTAAATTTTCTCAGTCGCACAAGGAAAAGAATTTTATTGAACCCCTGCCCTCTTCTCCTGAAGCATTATACTTTTGCAGAATTAGAATGGATGGGAGTATTGCTTTTTGTTCCAGAGTGAAAACACATTCATATGCTTTTTTGCAAGATTTCCTTTCAAAAGCTTATCTACATTCTTCTAGCCCTAGCAAAAATATGGCATCCACCAATAGCTAGTTTTTGCTTTCTTGTTGTTTAAAAAAAAAAAGGCTTTCAAAGATGATAAGCAAAGCCAGCAAAAACAAATTTACATTGGCAAAACTGCATCTCATAATGACTCTGCTGCTGTAGTGATGCCAGCCTGAGGAAGAGATATTCACAATACTAGCAGCAATGTTGAGAAAGTTAAGCCAAGCAACATTTTTAACTGGGGTATATAAATATCTTGAAGGTTTTTTTATTTCTTTTCTCATGGTAACAAAAAGTATAAATCATCATGTAATCTACACCAATGCATGCAGCAATAGACAAGGGGAGCTAGAAGTCACTGTGCAGCAGTTAAACTATGACATAGCTACCTTCACAGAAACATGATGGGATGGCTTGCACAACTGAGTGCTGCAATGGATGGCTACAGACGCCCTGGAAGGGAGAGGCAAAGAAGGAGAATCGGTGGGCTAGTCCTCTATCCCTGAATCACAGAGCTGACAGAAATACTCACCAAGCCACTTTCCATAATTTATAGCAGTCCTAGATAACCAGAGAGAGGTCCAAGCTACCTTGGGGCTAGCCATTGTGACAGCTACAAGAAGGACTGGAAAGAGGATCTGGGGAGCTACAGACCCCTCAGTCTCAGACCCTCAGTGCCACTGGAGGTCACGGAGCAGATCATCCTGAGTGCCATTGCCTGGTATGTACAGGGCAACAAGGGCATCAGGCCCAGACAAAATGGCCTCATGGAAGGCAGGCTCTGCTTGACAAACCCCCTTGTATGACAGAAAGACACACTCAGTGGGTAAGGGAAAGGCTGTGGATGTTTCCACTCTAGACTTCAGTAAAAACTTTGACCTCATTTCCCACAGCATCCTCCTAGAGAAACTGCTCATGGATTGGATGAGCATACTCTTTGCTAGCAACAAATGACAGGACAAGAGGAAATGGCCTAGAACTGGGACATGAGAGGTTTAGATTGAATCTTCAGAGAGGGAGCGTTTTCAAGCTTTGAAACAGGCTGCCCAGGAAGCGGTTGAGTCACCATCCCTGTAGGTATTTATGAGACATGTAGATGTGTAACTTAGTGACATGGTTTAGTGGTGGCCTTGGCAGTGCAGGGGTAAAGGCTGGACTCAATTATCTTGAAGATCTTTTCCAACCTAAATAATTCTATGATTCTATTCTATAAAGCAGACTTGGCAATGGTATGGAAACAACTACACCTGCTATGTTCCAGGTCTGATATGCAATTTTTTTTTTTTTTTTTTTTTTTACATTAAGAGGTAATGTGTAAAGAGAATTACCCTGCTGATGGATGAGAGACTTAATCCATAAATCCATAAGCAAAAAACTTATGACAGTTGCATCTGTCATAGAATAATTGGAGACAGCTGCAAAAACACATCTTAAGTAGGGATCAATGATAAGGTTTGCTGTTCTAGGTTGTTCTCAAAAGTACAGGAATCTAGCCTCTGAACACCTTGCCCTTTATTGCTTTCTCTAATGACTGAATGAGTTTCTTAGAAGCAGTTGCTGACTCCAGATACTGTCAGTAGATGAATGCATACAAGTTCCACTGTTAAGTCCTCTGCCATGTCAGCTGTGAGTTACTGAATCTCTAAGAGCTGATTCAAATCCAGTCTGGCAGTTTGGAGCCCATCATGTATAACCCACATGAAGCTGAAGGCAGTTTCAAAGACAGCAACACTGGAAAAAAGAGTCTACATTGAGATATTCATTTTAGACTCTGTATTGGGGCATTTTAGGGAAAGGTACTGAATGTAATGAAAAGTGTGACTAATAGAAAAGTGGAAACTTACTGCTGACCAGAAAATAATTTCAAAGTTCCATAAATTATTTCCTTCCAGGCATTTTCTAATAATAACTTGCTTTTTTTTTCTTTCTCCCCCTGAAACCTTTCCTTGAAGGTTTGCTGGGTTTTTTTCTCTTTTGGTAGTAATAACTTCAGTTTCATGCATAATATGGGATGTCTATACTTCAAACTTTTGATATTGCATCATTTCCTACTTCCTCCTGTATCAGGTAAAACTCAAATTATCAAATATGGAAACAGCTTTCTGTTTTAAGCATTTCTTCCAGGTACTCATCTTTCTACAAAGGCTCAGGTCCTCTTCAATAAAGGTACTCCTCAGCTACCTAATTCTATCAATGACTTCACATCACAGCATTCTCACCCAGACAGGATTGCCTCAAAAGATCTCAACAGATCAAAATTCACCAGTGGTCTTCTTGTATTGGTAAGGGTTTATTAATTTGTCTCTCAGACAGTCACAAAGTTTCCGGAGACCAAAGTTTATACTCACAGTTTACAAGAGCAGGAGTGACATGGCCACTGACAAGTACCAGCAGCATTACTAGTTTGAGCAGACATGCTGTCCAATCCAATTTTAGGCTCTGCAGACCTGCCCATAACTGCAGTTCATGAAAGGTCAGATCTGTCATTTGTGATCACCACACAAAAAAAAGGCTAATGTCTAATGTTCCCATTTTTCTGGATAAATGTGGCTTCATCCACTTGCTCTTTCCCCTGGAGTGTTAGAACAATCTTCATTAGAGTCATCCAGAAAGCTGGGATAGACACATAGCTTATATGGGAGTTTTGCCTTCTCCCCTGCCCTGCACATTCACCTTTTCCACAAGGTCATATTCAGAGGATGAGGGTAACTGGCCTGAGCCTGGAAGCACTAGCAATACATTTCATTATTCCTATTTGATGTGGTCAAAATCTGCATCAGTTCTGTCAGTCACCCATGAGCAAGAATCAGTCTCATTCTGTGTTATGGCCTATGGCCACAGAAGCTCTGAAAAAGTTGCTTGTGATCTTTCTGAGCCTCTTGGGATTATTCCATGACTTCTTGCAGCACCTTCTAATTTTTCAAGTCCAGGTTTGAATAGGCACCCCTGGGCAAACTCACCATAATAAATCTAACTTTTGTGGCACGAAGCACTCAGTTTTGCTCAAAGTCCTTTGAAACATCTCTACTTTGAGGCCTTAGTTAGGGTTAGTACTTCAAATGGCTCTTGGTAATGTAGACACAAGTACTTGCAAGAAGAGAAATTCACTCTGAGCTCCTCACTACAACAATTTTTTTCCTAAGACTCTTAGATATTTTTCTATAAGAGCTTATGACTACCTCATTTGTCCCAACTTCAACCAGTAGTCAGAGACCATCATGCAGGTATGACTGTGGTTAGCTTTATCAGACATATGGCATCAGTGTGGACTGTCCCTCCACATGTTTTATTCTATTTTATCCCCTTAAGTCCATCTTTGCTTTATTTCTTCCCCATAATTTTTGTTCCTTTCTAATCCCCTGTTTTACTATAAATATTTTCCTTTCCCCTTTGGATTGCCTTGTAAAAATAGATCACCAAATGAAGATATAGCAGAGTGGATAGTTGTTTGTACTAAATTGACAACCTTATCTGCTTGTGTGCTTTCATTACTATTGTTATGTTTGGATAGGACATAATTTCTTCCATATTTTGAAACCCTCAGGAGCACTTAGGAGAAGTTGCATTGCTGGTGCAAGCTTGTATAGAAGAAAGATAAAGAAAACTATGAATCTGCTCCATTGTGGTGTTGGTCACAGCCCACAGCAAAAGGCAGCACAAGGCTGTACTGTCCTGTGGAAGAAACTGAAGGAAATCTGTACTGGACACCAAGATGTCTCTGAAATATAGTACCTTCAGAAGTCCTGGGCACATTCATCATGTTTGACTAGTCTGAGGAGAAATGTATTACAGTAATTTCGCGACTATAAGGTACACTGGAGTATAAGGCGCACCTCCAGGAGTCGGCAAATTTCCAAACTTTGTCCATATATAAGGCGCACGGAGTATAAGGCGCACCTTTTTTTTTCAGAGACGATCGACGTGCAACAAAGTAATGACTTAGTAACAATCATGCCAGCTGTGCAGTTTTGGGTTACAATACAGGATGTGATCAAAGTATCTATTCTATAAATATCTGTTGTCACCAGGTGGGGCAGTGATCCTTATTTCCGTGGGAGATACTCTGCTAATGGGCCATCCATTGAAATCAGTAGGGCATTGTTCTTTATCTTTGCACCCCCCCATCCTTCCTTCAGGGAGTTATCTTCTGCTAATGGCCCATGGAGTCCCACTGTGTGACTGATAAAATTACTTCATCCCATTTGGAGTTGCTCCAGCCAGGGGAGAGAGCCCAACCTTTCCTACCTAGATAAAATCTGAAATTCTGGAACACCAAGTCACCTTCTTTTCCCTGGACTCCAGAGGAAAACCGGACTTTGCTGGATCTTTGGAGGGAGGCTGCACCCTTCTACAAGACCACTGCTTCAACTGAACGACATTTGTCACTGAAGGAGGACTGTAGCCACCATTTAATGGGATTGCTACCAACACCCTGACTGACGGGTGTCAGTCACCCTGACAGGGTGTCAGGTTGTGCTCTGACTTTGTGTCTTAGTTTGGAGGACAGGTGTCTGCTAAGAAAGGCAGGACCCTCTCTTTGAAATGGAAAATGTGAAGCCCCTCTCTCCAAATTGTTGTAATTTTGAAATCAAGGGGCTCTCAGGTAAAGATATGGAAATTAGGAATAACAGTTCTTTACTATGGAAATTAAAATAGAAATATGGTACTACAAAAAAACAAACTCCAAACCCTGACAAAGTCAGAGTACAACCTGGCACCCCGTCAGGCAGGGTGTTGGTAGCAGTCTGATTAAATGGTGGTTGCAGTCCTCTTGCAGAGATGTGGTTTAGTTGAAGCAGTGGTCTTGTAGAAGGTGCAGTTTCCTTCCAGAGATCTAGTAGTGATGTGGAGAAATCTCATTATTTTCCTCTGGAGTCCAGTAGAGAAAGGGCTACTCGATGTCCTAGAATTTCAGTTTTTATCTTGGTAAGAAAGGCTTGGCTCTTCCCCCTGGCTGGAGCATCTCTCAATGGGATAAAGTAATTTTATCAGTCACACAGTGGGACTCCATGGGCCACTAGCAGAAGACAACTTCCTGGAGCAAGGATGGGGGGTGAAAAGATAGAGAACAATGCCCTGCGGTTTCAATGGATGGCCCATTAGCAGAGTATCTCCCACGGAAATAAGGATCACTGCCCCACCTAGTCACAACAGATAGTGATAGAATAGATACTTTGATCACATCCTGTATTATAACCCAAGGCACTGTCAGTGTTTGGGGTTTTTTTCTTTGTATTACTATATTTCTATCTTAATTTTCCTAGTAAAGAACTATTATTCCTATTCCCATATCTTTGCCTGAAAACCCCTTAATTTCAAAATTGTAATAATTTGGAGGGAGGGGGTTTGCATTCTCCATTTCAAAGAGAGGCTTCTGCCTTTCTTAGCAGACACCGGTCTTCCAAACCAGGACACATGCCGAGCCCTGCTGAGCCCCACGGCCCGGGGTGAGCCACCCCCACCCCCCCCATCCCCCACCAAGCCCCATGACCCCGTGCAGTTCAGCTTGCAACTCGCACTTTCAGATTGGCAAATTTTCAAACTTTGTCCATCTATAAGGCATTCCGGACTACAAGGTGCACTTCCGGGTTCAGACCAAAATTTTAGTCAGAAGGGTGCACCTTATACTTGTGAAATTACTGTACTTCCTTTCCACTCAGCTTCAGCTGTTGTCCAAAAGAAACACCTCTAAAACTGCTCATTAGCCCCAGCTAGAACCTCTGTGACAGGAGAACACAGGTAATTTTAATGTCCAGCTGTCAGGAGGTGAGTCAGTGTGGAAAAGTCCTTCATCCTTTGTGGCTTGTTGTCTTTAAAACTGCTACAAACTTTTGGGAACCTTCAAAATTAGTCAGCCATCAGATCTGTTTAACCATGTAGAAAGCTGAACTCTGAGCATCTCCTCTCCCAAAAAGTATGGCCTGCCTGACAATTGAGATTTTAACATTCAATTCTGGCTAGGCAAAGCTCAAAAACTGTGGGAAAGCATCATATCCCATTGCAGGGATGTTGGGATTAGACAATCCTTAAGGTCTCTTCCAAACAAACCATCCTATGATGGTTATAATTCTATGATTCTATACTTGTGAACTAAGGATTTTCACTTGGCCTTTTCAACTTTGAGACCTTATCTTGCATGCAGTTTTGTGGTCACCAAGTCTGGAGAGTCCTCAGAATCCAGAAGGGTTGTCAGTGTCTGTCCCTTTCGGTAATACAGAGCTTGCAGAAAGCTGAGGCTTAGTAACTTGCTGTGCTAGGCTTGCAGAGCGTAACTGTGAAGGCAAAGACGTGGAATATTTCAGACCACAAAGCACGGGAATGCGCGTCCTGCTTATCAAACTTAAAATCCTTCCCAGTTTATAAAAGACAGAGCAACAAACAGGAAGGGTTGAGTGAAGTCTATATATAATGGATCTAAGAGATATCCTTCTGTCATGCTGAGGCTTGATTACAGCCTAAGTGCTGTCAGAAGGGCCATATGTTCCATTCACAGCATGGCTTAGGCCTCTGCGGGCTCAGCAGGAGTGGGCAGCAGCTTGGCAATTTGTCCAAGGCAAGTCATGAATTGACTGGGATAAAGAGATTATGGCCCTGATCCTCGAGTACCTTCGTCCTCGTGGAGTGACTTGTGTGAGTGTGAAGTGGATATGAATGGGTATTGCTTGGCCTTGATAGTGATTTAGCATCACTTTGGGCTCATTTTGAAAAGGTGAAAATTACTATAGAAGCAGAAGATAATAATTGACCTTAATTCCTGCCCTGCATTTCTTTTGTGCTTATGTGTTTCTCAATGATTTGTCTGCTTCTAACTGCTACATTTGAAACAAATTGGAATGGGACAAAGCAAAGGTGACTGTTCCTTCACTGCATTTGAATTTGCAGTTAAACACCGGGCATCTGTGGTCACTAAAATCAAGAACTAATTGATAAAGTTAAAGTTTGCTTTTAAACAAAGTAAGATTAACAATATAACAAAAAAAAAAGTAGACTAGAAAATTAATGTTCTCTTCCTCTACCACTCTTCTAGCATTATTTACTCCTCTGTTCTTTCTGTAATGGTGTTTTCTGCAGTGTCTTAGAAAATGGCTTGCAGGCTCACAAGTCAGTGTTACAGCAGTATGTCATGCACTACTTCTGGAATGGGGATTATGTCCAGATCCCCAGTTTTTATGCAAATTACTGACTCTGTTCAGAAAGGGCAGTACTGCAAAATGCCAGCAAAATGCAACAGCAGGCAAGCCTAGTGGAGTTAAAGGTTTGCTCATGACTTTTTTTTCTTTTTCACAGAGCCCTGTAAAAAATAACCCTGTCTCTGACACAAAAAGCACAACATTATGATCTGAAATAAGATTTCTATGAGTCAGTTGAGAGGTGGATAATGTACTAATTTACTTCCATCTAGAAGAGAGGAGGAATAAAATGTCAATCTCCCTTGATTTTTACTCTCAAAGAAAGCGAACATAAGTGTGGTCCCCTGAATCACAGGTATGAATCAGAATTTCACACATTTTTTGGTGGTAATTGGCACCATACTCCTTTCTTCGAAAGGGCTCCTCAATTAATGCAGCTAGGACAAAAGAAAGAACATTGACGTGGTATTATAACATTGGGCTCCAAGGGTCAACTTAAAGCTAGCAGGTATCAAATTCCATCTTTTGTCATGAGGGAATATTCAGCCTGTGACTTCTTTTAACACTAGACAGAACCTGGTATTACAGCAGTACTGGAGTTTTCTGAATATATTTTTCTTGGTTTAGGAAAGGGGAAAAAACCCAAATTTTTTTTTGTTGTTTTGACCCAGATAAAATGTGTAACTCAACTATTCAAGTTTTTAACATTAAAGAAATGGTAATTTTTTTGTGGGTTTTTTTTTTTTTTTTTTTTTTGGTTTTTGGGTTTTTTTAAAATCATCACTTCAGTTATTTTAAATTGTTAGCTTTTCAAAACTAAAACTAATATTTTTCCCATTTGGACTGAAATGTATCTGTTTTTTCCCCTGAAGCTGTCATTTTCAGTAGATTCCCTGAATGCAGTAACTGTCTACACAAACTTGCCAGTTGATATGAAAAAGAGAAAAGGAATAGTATGGGGGAAACCTTATTTTCTGAGTGGCTGAGGTAGTCTGATTATGATCCATGACTACCCATGATCCCTATGATCTGAAGTAACAGAGGATTTAACATTTAGTTCTGACTAGCCAAATGTACAGGGCTGTTGATAGCATTCTGCTTCCTGGACTCTGACCTTGAGGTTTCGCTGGCTTTGCTGTCTAAAAGCACTGAAAAGCATTTGGTTTAGTCCAGCTGTACCATTAGAAAGTATTGAAAAAGAAAAATTCCTGAAGTCCAGGGAGGCATTAGTAAAAGTGGGAGAGGGAGGTATGGGTTCAGATGAGGTGCTGAGCTTCTCTTGTTTGGCATAGTGGGAAGGTGAAGGCTTGTATACTGCAAGATCAGCTTCAGGGCATGGTTCATTCCACTGGATCTAGTACTAGCAGGACTGGAATTTTACTTCTTAGTAAGTGAAAAACATGTTTGCAGCGTGCCGCATTGGGAACAGTTTGTCTTTTTTGCTATTCAAAACCTCTCTGAAGCAGAAAAAAAATGGCAAAAGTTTATATCCTTTTCAATGTACATACTTAGACTGAATTTAATTCCTTTCTAACTGCACAAGTTTGTGTGTTCTGTGCAGGAAGAAATACCAGCCTCTGACAACCCATTTCCTAACAATTCACAAACAGAAGGGAAATTCATCACGTACAAACCTATGTACACTAATTTGGTCGCCTCTAGCATTAATGACTTGAACACTCTCCTTCCTACTGACTGTTCTGTCATGCCCTGTGGTAGTTCAGCTGCTCTCTTCTACTTCCCGAGGGAGCTCTGCATTATATTTGGAATAAACCCTTTGGCCTCCAATTCCCCCCATTGCTGCTCCCTGCTAGTAGGCCTCTGTGATTTTCAAAGGTGGTCTGGGAAGGAGCTACTTTGGAGTCCGATTTCACTTTTATTTAGTGTGCAGAAATGACAAGTGAGCCACAACAGTGCCCCTCTGCTTTGGAAAAGTGCCAGGTTCAAAGACCACAGAGCCCTTTCTAAAGCTCCATTACCAGAATAGGTTTCGGTCCTACACCATTCAAGCCTATTAGACATGTGCTCAAACAAATACTTTCCCCATCTCTAACACAGTAGGGTACAAGGTGGGACACATCAGGATCAGCAGAGAGGTATTACCAGTGCATTCTCAAATCAGAGTGAAATTGGTTTTGTCTATTCTTTCATTGTACTCCCATGGAGAAAGCTTGTCCTCAGTAAATGTTTTCTTTTTAATCAAGTGCGTCCAGTGAAACTTCAGAGGCATTGGAGGTGTGACTTTAAAAGAACCTTTATTCTTTATAAAATTTTGATAAAGATGCACATTTAAATGGTATCCAAAACCAGGAAAGTACTATCAGAATTCAGTATCCACATGTGTGTTTATCTTTATAGCTATTAATTTATTGCTAAGCTATAAATCTCTTAGGAAGAGCTTTGAATATTGCCTTTCATCAGCTCCCTTCCTCTTCCTAAAATAGATCTCACTCAATAACCTTCCTATTCTTGGATAAGAGGTTCAATATCCATTGCTATCCTTTCTCTTGTCAGACATGAGGTTATTACTGAATAATGATGATAATTAAAAGTGCTCCAACTGATGTGACTAATAAAACAAATTTACATCAGTGGTGAAGGGCAAATCTCAACACATTGGGTGTGGTTTAGATAAGCAGCCAAAAGATTGATTATCCAAATGTTATCCAAAGGCTGTGTGCTAAAACGGGAGCAGCAAAAATTCAGATGAAAATCTTATAATAGCAGCTGCTTTGGGTAAGTTCCTTTCTGCAGCTGGAAAAAGAACTGCTGTAGTTTATAACTGAAGGCAATATAACCATTGATCAAAATGGGCTGATATATGATGCCTTCCCAGCACTCCTCAAAACCATAATCACAGATACTGATGCTTTTTGGACATTGATAAATAGTTTTCAGTGAGGTGGGGGGACTTGTAGCTTTCCATTTTGACCACTGAATATAAATAAGCTCTGTCTTGGAATTTTATGAGAAATATAAAAATATTTTCATATTAAAAATAGATATCAAAGAATGTTTTATGGTTTATTTATATTTTCATTCGTAATAAAGATTATAAATTCATATTATGACTTCTAATATATTGTCATGTACAGCACATTCAGCTTTCAGCTCTAGGTTTTCCTTGCTTATAAACACTGTTCTCTTCAAAAGTAAATGCACTACCTTCTCAGTTCCATGCATATGCTAACCCTTTTTGCTTCTCTGTCAACATAAATGTAAGCATTCCTTTTACTTCAGCCATGTTAGCCTTTGTCTACCAGCTAAACTCTTCTCTCCTTCAAACCTTTGAGTAAATCTCTCCTCAAATCCTATCTTGCCAAAAATGTGTCCAAGAAATCAGCCAATTTTCTGGGAATTGAGTGAAAAGAGAGAGAGAGAAAAAAAATAGATGGAAATAATGAAGTGGAAATGTTTATTTTCATTGAAGACTGCAGTTATTCAGCTGTGTGGTTCCTCTCCCCTCCTTTAGCACTGGCGGAGTCCACTGTGCAACAGAGTAAGCACGACCCTGATGCAATCCCTGAGGTGTGCAGGCAGGCATGAAAGTATCCACCTTATCCGTCAATGGAGCAGCTAAAATTCCCTTCTTCTCTTCTGCCCACAGAGCATACTCTGTCTAATGATTTTCGGTGCCTTCATGCTCTTACCGACAAAAACAAATATTAAGTAGCCAAAGGAAACAGTTTTGGAATAAAAGGCTAAAATATCTTGATGTTAAATGTTTTGTTGTTTTTTGGGTTTTTTTCACACAAACTTGAACTTACCAATTAATAGGCAAAAATCTTGTCTTGTGAAAAAATTTTATTGGAATAAAATAAATCAAATAAAGTATTTGCCATGAAGAGTTCACCTTGCTTTAGTCTTTGTTCAAAGGAACCATAACTCACAACCATAACTCACAGGTCTGACTAGAAATCCTGGAGATTAGGCCTTTAGTTTTTAGATTCAAAGTATATTATTTTACTCAGGATTAGTGAATGATATCAATATTACATTATTCCAAGCACATGATGACTCATGTGAGCTGTATAAAATCAGTTACCTTTCCTTTTGGTCTTCAATTTCCTTTAATAAGAAAAACAGAAAAACGCAAAAGAATTCCTTAAAAATTAAAATAAATTAAAATAAAGAAACAAAAAAAATTCTTTCAATTTTCTATGAAGTCATTCACACTGAGTGCATTTAAAAAAAATCCCACATCCTAAACACATTCAAATAAGAACAATTTCCTTAGATACCAGCATTCTTTATTCCTCTTGCTTTTGTTAAAGATCCTGGTGTTTGAATAGTTTTCTCCCTCACAAATCAGCTTTCCTTCAGCTGAGGGAAGTCATAACCCTGTGTTTATGACATCTCATGCTGTTTCTCAAAAAAATAATTGTTGTACCACCAGTGCAGAAAAGATCACAGAGCTGATGAACTTTTAATATATTAAACACTTAACTCTGATTCAAAAAGCTATATTTTCAAATTAGATGCATTCTGGCTTTCAGTTTTGCATGATCAGAGTAAGGTACCTACATGCCCTGAGCGCACAAATTGGAGTACCTGTGATATTAGGCCCTTAAAGTGGACCACAAACAAGGGTGTAAAACACAAAGGATCTGGTTCTGGTATCTAAAGAAAAGCGTTTTTAAGGTTTTGAGTATATATCAACTCCATCAGCTTCTGTTGAACTGAACAGGAAATGAAGATGCAGAACATTCTAAGATAGCCACAGTTGAGTGTGTAGTCTTTACCTTTGTGGTCTCCCTTTCAGAGTGCCACTTCACCGCATGAGAGTGTCATGGGGTTTTTGTACTGTAAGGGTGACAAAGCACTCAAGCATGTTGCTCAAGGACATTCTAGAGTCCCCACCACTGGAGATACTAAACATGTATCTGGACACAGTACTGGGCAGTTGGCTCAAGCTGGCCCTGATTGAGCTGGAGGGCTTGGACCAGAGGACTTCTGGAGGTCACTTCAGGGTGCTCTCATTTGAGATCCATTGTTTACTGTCAGAAGCTGCTCTTACTTCCTATAATGCAAACTAAATGAGGCTACCAAGATGAACTACTAGCAAAAACATTTCTTTTTAATGGGAAGCAAAATTAGTTAGGTAAATGATAGAATGTAAATGTGTTTTCTTCTGTTGAATGGTGGGCATTATTTTTACATTTTCCTTACCATACTGATGTCTTTTTTAAAACGCGAAACAGTTTCTATGGTAATTTTCTAATTTTAAAAGAGCGAGTGAAATAGCGTTTCATAAAATTTATAGAAAAACATGATTAAGGTGAAATATATTGTTAAGAATTTTCAGTGGGAGAAATATGTCCATAACAGGAAAAATGACGAAGGAACAAACTTGAGCAGAACAAGTTTAATTCACCTTAAACACTATTTATTCTTTTGATGCATTATACTAGTCAGATGAATCCTGTAGAAAAAGGAAAAGAACTTTCCTTTAATAAAATTCTTTGTGGGCTCCAGAGTAACTGAACGCTTGGTTGGGGTACATATGGATAAAAACCAGGGCATAGATAATAATTTTTTAGTCAGCCTAGAGCCAAATTTACCAGTAAATCTGAATTGCAAAAAGAAAACCTAACATTACTTTCAGCTCTCCAAACAACTCCCCATACTTTTGATTTTTACAGAGCTTCCTGGTGGCTGAGGACAAAGAGGGTAGTTTTATACCTCTGGTCCCCCAGCTGTTCCTCCAGTGTACCATTTAGCCCTGACACATCCTCTCAGTCAGGAGGAAGCATTGCCAGCTTAGAGCTTTATGGGAGATCTCTGATAGAATATAGAGCCTCCATATTTTAGGAAAAAATAGCAGCAGTCATTTCCCAGAAAATTCTCCTTACCTTCTGGCCCACAAGAACAAATTATGGAGGCTTTAGAAGGTGGGGAGGACATAACTAAATCCCCTGCTGATATGGAGAGCTGTAACTCGTAGGCTAAGGCTTAAGGCTGAATGTCTTCAAGATGGAAACTGGATGCAAGTACATCACACAGTCAAGTCACACTTATGGACTGACATTTAGTACCCTTTAGATTTGATAATATTGGCCTTCTACACTGCCACAGTACCAAACCAAAACTAAGTATAGGCACATCAGTCCCAGACATTTTTCAACTTCTTATGGTAACACTAGAGAGATTGTACTTTCACTTTTTTATTGTCTCAGTTTGCAGGTTTCTTGTTTCTTTTGAGTCTGAATTAACATTTGCTTTGACAAAAAAAAAAAAAAAAAAAAAAAAAAGTCTGGTTTATCTTACAGGTTAGAACCACTGAGAATGTTAATTTCAAAATTCACTAGAAAACTAATGAGTTCCCACTGAAACTAAAAGTTACCACAGCCTTTCATGTCCAAGCAGGTTTGCATGGCTATGGGAGCTACCTCAGTTCCACTCTGAGCATTATTAATTCAAGTGATCCAGAAATGAGTTAAGTATCCAGAACACCTGTGAAACACAGCAAATGTGACATAGAGAATACTGTGCACCATGT
Source organism: Catharus ustulatus (assembly GCF_009819885.2). Taxonomy (NCBI): domain Eukaryota; kingdom Metazoa; phylum Chordata; class Aves; order Passeriformes; family Turdidae; genus Catharus; species Catharus ustulatus. Next base: position 114,689,789 of record NC_046221.1, on the reverse strand, counting down.
CATCAAGTAACTCTTGTAATAAGTAATAATCTCCTCAGTTTTAAAGAGAAGCACACAGCTCCTCTCTCCTCAAATGGTTTATTTTCCATGTCTCACCCTGTTAACATTTAACTGTTGGAAGTGGGGAGGTTCAAGGTATGGGCAAGGCAAACTGGGATATTGACAGAGAATGCAGTGTCCCTGGAAGAAAATGTTGATTAATTAGGTGACAAGTTTACATAGGATTACATAGCGGTACTAATTTGCTTGCTATGATTTCTCTTGGACAGTTTTGTCCTAAAACTTCTTTAGGAAAGTGATGCAGACTCTGGTTTCATTTTGCACCTAATTCCATACACTTTTCCTTCAGATACTCTATCAGCCAAATCTTCTGAGTTATTTTGTTATTGTTGTTGTTGTTTTACTTCTTTACTGTTTGTTTGTTGGGGCTTTTTTCTTGATTAAAGAGTCTTTCACTTTCCTGGAAATAAGCTATTGTGCATATAAATTTTAGAAGCAAGAAGTGATGACTAATTAGATCTAGTGTGATCACTAAACTGCAATAAACCTTATGAAAAAAAAAAATCAAATGGATTTTTGATAAAAAATCAAGATTGACAAAGTATTAATGTAATTTTTGCTGAGACCAAACCCTGAAATTAGTAAAACAAAAAATACTGGTCTGATTTTGTCTATGCTACCCATAGATCACAGAAGCCGCATGAATGTCTCTAAAGCTACTCGAATATACTTATTGCCTTCCTTTTTTTATGAAGAGCCGTTACACATTCAAATAATTTTAACAGTTTTTATCACTTTTAGATGCTTAATTTCAAAGGTAAATGTATAAGGGAAGGAAATGGAAATTGTTCCACCCAAAAGTAAAGATTTTTTTTATCATTTGCTATACTATTTTTCCTCTTAAACATTAAGAAATAGTTGGGGGGAAAATTAAGGATACCAGCAACGGCATTTTCAATTTTCCTTAAGAATACAAGATGAATATTGAAAGAAAAATAATGTAAAATTAACAAATCTGTGAATAAAAAATGAGGGAGAAAATCAGGTAAAATTTTCAGATTAAAAAGAAAATACTTGTAATGTCACTAGAATATCAGTATGTGAAAATATAATAAATTAAAAAAAATTTGATATATGGTTATTTAAGATTGAGAAAGTGAAGTTTATAGGGTAGACTACAGATAGGCCTATCTTCTTTTTCCATCTCTTCCACTAATTTTTTTTAACATATTGAAGTTCCTTGCTTTGTTTTTGTTTTTTTAGTACGTGTGTCAATTTCAAATAATGCTAATTACTACCATGTTAAGCCAACTGACTAATTCAGATTTGAAAACTGCATTGATTTAGCACGAAAATGAAAGTTTAAAATTTTGTAGCTTTTCATTTCTCTGCAGTTTTGCAAAAACATGACTAACATAGTTCAGATCCTTCTTAGTTGCTTCTCTGTGAAAACTCCAATTCTGTAATAATAAACCTTAAAATCAATAAGATTAACTTTTGTGTTCCAGATTTTGTATAATACAATTTGATCAAGTAGAACAATTAGCCAGTTAAGAACAAAGAAACACATGAAGGTCATGCTGAAGCAAGTCACTATGTCTACCATCAGATTAGGATCAGATTAAGTGAGACTGAACTGGCATTTGCTGTTCCTATTAGATTTAATTCTGGCCAGTCATGAGGAATTATTTTAGGGAGTAATAGGATTAACTAAGCAAAAATCAAGATGCAGCATTCACTTTCTTTACTAAAATAGATGCGTTTCTTAAAAGCTTATCAGCCTTTTATTATTCATTCATACTTATGACTGGTTATATTAACAGATGCTTGTGGCAAGAATATAAAAATCATAGAAAAAAACAGGCAGAACACAACTTGCATATCTGTATTTGGAAATATTAGTTAAGTGTGTCTGACCTGTAAAACACACCTGAGTTAACAGGAGATTAAAGATTTCCCACCTGTTTATGCCAGCTTTCCAACCTATAAATATTTTTGTGTCTTTTACATTTTTTTATTTGATTATAGTTTTATTACTTGTTTAAACATTTTCAGAAACAGCAGACTTAGATGGAATTCTGTGTATGTGTATACATATTCACAGTGGTCATGGCAGAGAGAAGAAAATCCTCAGCATGTGATCTATTCATCTATTCATCCAGCACAAAGATGAGAAAAGAAGTACCAGTATCCTATCTTTGAGCATTGAATATACATGTACACACACATATTAAAATGAGGCAAAAAAGATCAGAAACTGGCTGCAAAGGTCAGGCAAAGAATTCTTCTTCAAAGAGAAACAGATTGGGAGGAGAAATGGATTTTCTGACAAAGAAATGTTTTCAAGTACACAGGAAAATCTCAATTTATTTTTCTTATTTCATTTGCAAACCAAACATCTCTCTATCTCCCGAAATAAAAAGCTCTGTTTGGTTTTTGTAAGAGTTATCAACTTCTCGTCTGAATGAACAGCATGCCAAAGAAAAGAAGTAAAGGAAGTAGATTCACAAATTCCATTTAAAATGTCAGAATAACGCACAAAAGTAAATGTGAGACTTTCACATATGAAAGGTCTTTTTTAAACCATCGTGGTTTAAAGCATAGGTTTGGTGAGGTAAATGACATAAGTAGGATTTAGGAAAATTCCAGTGAAATAGCACTCATGAACCAGTAACTCAGTGGGGCCTGTACCAGCTGCGTTTTTCCAGTGCTTTGTAACCTGCCTGTGCTATGGGAAAGGGATCTTGCTGCAGTATAATTCAGCATGAGAAACCAGAACTCCATCATTGCACTGAAATAAGGAGACAAATTTTAGTGAGCTCAGTAATCGCTGTAAGTATTGCCAAAACCAGGGCTACAGATTAAGTAGCTCTAGATGGTTCCTTATGCTCCATCTATATCTTCCATAAGGAGCAGAGAGAGATTATAGGCAGTAATTGTTCCCTTTGTGTTTAAGTGTGTGCAATATGGCCAAGCCTGTGGAACTTCTGATTGCAGATACAGGGCTTTTTCAGCTAAAAGGCTCTTGTAATTTTAAAACGTAGAACACTTAACTGATTCCTGCCAAATGAAATTACTTTGGTGCTAAGGTGTAGCTGAGATTGGTAGATGAATCTTGAAACACTGGTAAAATCACTAACATTTCCAATCCCTACTGAGCATTGATTTTCAGGACACTTTTACTAGTCATTGATAATATTGTTTTCTATTGGTGAGCAGGTTTCCCTGTGCATGGGTAATTCTGTGCAGCGTTTATGTCTCAGTCATAAAACAAAAGACCCCCAGAGATTGAACTGACTGGGACCCTTTGAAAACTACTTAGTAAATGGTTAAGTTTCAGCAATTAGCAGCTAAAGAAATCTAAATAAAATGCAAGTATAGAGATTTTGGCAATAATCAATATTTAGGGAGAGAAAAATATATGGGAGATGAAAGAAGGAAGAAAATTTAAAAATCAAGAAGGAAATGGGCTCTGTTTCTGAATATATTTCTATTTCTTTGTCTGCATTTACAAATCTAACAAAATGTTCTTGAAACCTTATATTTCACTACTTTTTATGTCAGACCTGAGCTATCTGCTTGATACAGTTAGTTCACAGGCAGCTCCAGGTTAAAAAACAACAAAAAATCCCACTTGCTGCCTCGCCCACAAAAAAGTCATGAAACCCCAAAAAAAAAAACCTCAACAAACCACTAAACCTTAGTTAAGATATATTAATCTCCTCCCTACCCAAGCAGTTACTTTAGCTACTGTTGGTAATTTATTTACAAATATTTTAATCAATTTGGAAAACTCGCATATGCGACAACAAATAAAAACCATCTATTCATTGACCACAGACTTTAAACCTAAATAATAAATTGAGATCTCAAATGTTTAATAAAACAAAATTAGGTTCTACACAACCATCTCATTACTCTAGTCTTTTAAGCGTATGGAGGGACTAATTCTAGTATTTTCATCTCCAGGGAAAATTCTGGAGTTTTTGTGTTCAGATAAATATCCCAGACATTTTCCAGCTTTACTTGCTGAGAATCAGGGAAAATACCAGCCTCCACACAGTGGTTTCTGTGATGAAGAATTCCAGAAATATGCAGAGAGGAGGAGTTCTGGTGCTCTGGATGGCAGATGCTGAGAATGTGAGCACACCACAGCACACTTGTATTAGTCAGTTTGGAAGGAGTATCTAAGCGTAGAAGTACATCCATCTCCTAAAGAGTTACTTCAGACTTTCTGACATCAGTGGCACATCATGAATCCAAATGCAGATCAGGGAAGAAAATACCACTCATTGTTCGCAGTTTACGAAAAATATTTTGCGACAATGTACCAGAATCGTGTTGGCTTTTAGACAGGTCATGTAAAGAGAATTACAGGGTAAAGTTCTTTTACCTTGCTGTCAAATGTACCTATCTACACAAGCAAAGAACATTGACCACAGTTATCCAGCTAGAATTCTTTAAGTGCGTCTGGAGGCCAAGTGGGTCTGACACAAATAAACACAGCTCCATTTCTGTAAATCAATAGGCATCTGTGCTAACGTAAAATACATAAAAATCTGATAAATTATTTCACAAAATCAAGTGGAATTTTTGGCATCAGACTTTTTAGGATTTTTCCAACTGTTCTTTCTTTTTACTAAAAACCATGGATGAGTGGATTCAGTTTTGCTTCCTTCCAAACTACTCCAACATTGTACATTTAAATCTTAACATTACTTGCATTCTGCTTAAAAACAACTAATAAAAAAAGAAAAGAGAGGGGCAGACAGAGGGAAAATAGTAATTCCTAAATCCTCTGAGTCAGAGGTTGTCTATTTAGAATATGTTTATTCAAAACCTAGCACAATGAAGTTCTGTTCGCATGACTAGCCCTTATGTTACTGTGATACTAATAATAAATTTTTATAACCACGAAAAGTAAAAATTTTTATGCATCCAAATGACAAGGAAACTTTGACCCCGTTTTCTAAAGAACCTAAATTGCCTGCAGAGCCTGAATGCCATTTACTTCCTTACATACAATGGCACTTTTCAAAATGTTACCTAAGATGTAAAAATGGATCAGTAACTGAGCCCAGACTGAGATACTGTGAATAAAGAAGCTGAAAGAAGGCGAGAGGAAAATCCAATTTGAATGTATAATGCCTACACACAAACACATGTATACTTACAATCATACATACACACACATCAATTGAATTTACTGTGCTTAAACAGCATAACATTCTCTTTACCTAGGAAGAGTTTGTATAAGCTCAAACATCTTTACAAGTGCAAGTAAGCTTACACGACAGGAAAAACAGTACTTCTGGGCACTAACTGTCTTTATGAACTTTATGAACTCATAAACTACTTTGTGAGCTGTGCAAAACTTCAAACCACAGAAGCAACAAAGTAATTGAGGAAAAAAATATATTCTGGAGTGCTTTTTGCAAGACTTTCTAGTTCCCCCGCTGTCCTGCTTTTAGTTTCTCTACCCTGACAGTTGCATGTGATATACCACATATAAGTCTCTGCTGAGCAAATTCAAAGATGCCATAGGGCAAACCAGGTAAGTCATACATATTATTTAAGGTGATCCAGATGCTATGGGAGACTTCCTAAATGTCTTCCCTAAAATATAAAACAAGTTTTAAAATGCAAAAACAAGGAAAATTACTCATTCTTTGCTGGCAGCATTTAAACTTTTGTACTATTGGAAAATACTGAGATATGCACTAGAAGACTTTCTCAAACTTATTTGTTTTTTTCGCAATTTGGGTTTCTAATGAGAACTTCCCAGATTTAAAAAATGGGATGACCCAAATTTTTCTACATCGTGTCAAAACTCTACCAAGTAAATGTTTGCTCTGTCAGAAAATATTAATAAGCCTCTCAGTGAAAGTGAACTTCAAACCAGTGAAGTTTTACACTATCAGACCTTGTCAGACTTGGATAGGATTACTCAGGGGCTGGCCAGCTTCTTGCTGCCAGGATTTTCCCAGGAATAACATCAGGAAATTTTTTATTCCCACAATGGTCATAAGGCTCTTTGCAACCCCACATTCCCAACACACCATCAAGAACAACAAATAAGCTTACCCAAGCAGCGATAAAGGTGATGATATCACAACTGTCATGAGGGCAGTTCTGAATTACTCTTCCAGAAGGTCTTTGTCTCAATATTTTCCTGAAATGGGATTTGGATAAAAACAGACTCGATGAATCAAGATCAAGGTAAGACAGAAATAAAACTAGTTTACAAGGGACATTTTTTAAAAAACTTGGCAGAGAGAAATTTGAGAAATAATGTTTGCAGCATAATTTATTTTAATTTATAATGATATTCTTGATTGCTCTTTATTCCTAAGAGGTTTTCCTGCCTTGTAGTGTTTTTCCTTCTTAATTTTATGCTCAACAGAACTATTTCAGCAATGTCTTTTAGGTGGGAAGCTGATCCTAGTTACTGGTACCCCTGTGACCTACAAAACAGATGAGCAAAATGCACCTCCACAACTTTGTCTCCAAGGAAGAAGCTTGGTCTAGAGGGGACTATCCTGGACAGTCAGTTTCATCACACAGACCACAGGGATCTCATTAGGCCTTAAAATCCACTTTCATGAGTTGTTCAAGGACCGAAGCCATTCTTTAAATCTCCCAGTTTTGCTGACTGCTCTGTACCCAGGAGGTTACATCCTTCCCTATGGCAGTCCAGCCCAGATACTGCACACTTGCCAACAGTGTCTGCAGAAAGTCAATGATGACAAACTGATTTTCAGACAGCCTTAACTCTTCCTCCTTTCAGCTACCTAATGCTGAAATAGCAGGCCCTCAAGGAAGATTTCAGGACCTCACCATACTCATAGGTTTCTGTCCACTGATATTCCTTTCAAACTCCCATTTACTTAGTTCCATATTCTTTTGACATAAACTTGGGGGAATATTTTTTTTTTTTTTTTTTTTTTTTTTTTTTAATGACTAATAGTAGGACAAGACCACAATCATCTCACAACTATAGCCTTCCATGATGAATATATCTTTCCATGAATATGTTATTCCAAATTTTTTCCAAGAGGACAAATGTCCACTTCATAAACTGTACTGCTTGTATTAATTAACAGCCTTTTTTATACCGGTAGATTGAATTAAGATTAATAGATTATGAAGACCACTCAGACCTGCCATTGTCTAAGGCATTGGTAGGAAAATCCAGCTGAGTCCTGGCTGACAAGTATGAAAGGTCATCCAAACTGCACTAAGAAATAAAGTGTATATAGGTCATTGCTAGTTAATGGGCCTTTTGAACCAAAATAGAGTTTCACTGTTCATGCATGTTATTTTTATGATGTATTCAGGGACAACAAGGCCTGTCTGCTGTCCTTATTGACTTCAATTTACAATACAGCCATTTCACCATCCCACTCTGTCTTTAATTCAGTCACAAAAGGCCATGCACTGGAAAGTTATTATTATTTATATACACCATACCACTGCCTAGGCACGTAATCAAGGATCGATTGTACTGTGTAGTGTACAGACATATAACAAAGAAAACAGTCCCTGCCTCAGGCACTCACAGTCTGTGTGGAAAGTACAGCAGGTAAACACAAGTGATAAATAGCACAGGGCTGGATAAGTGAAAAATAAAATGCATAACATTTATCAGAAAACAGATGTCCTGACTTCCTACCTAGGTTTTATATTTGTCCTGTCTTTGGCATCCCACTCTAGCAGTTTGTTTTTTAAGCTCTTTCAGTATAAAATTTTCTACTTTATGCTCAGATGCACATAAATTCCATGAATAAAAATATCATAATGATTTTACATATGCTTGTAAACCATATGTATATGCATTACACAAAAAGTTAAAAATTAGTGAGGAAGACTAATGGCAATTGCAAAGCTTTGCATGTATATCATAGTGCATGTAATTATGAGTGCATGTAGGTGCTTTTACTGCACACCTCAGTTCATTGCATGTGTAGAGCTAATACATATTGATATACTTCAACATCATTATTCTGCTTTATACTTGTAAGGATAGGAAAGTCACTAGGAGAAAAAGCTGGATAAATGGGCTGCAAAAAGTAGCTTAGACAGCTTTTAGACGTTAAAATGAGTGACAAAGTCACAGTCTTGAATCACTGTCCGTATATGTACTCACTAGAAAATTCTCCTTAATTTTCATCATAATTGTTGTTTATGGTGCACATTTCATCAACCTAGTTACACTGATTCCAGGGAGAAATGCCATTTTATAATTGATGGATGACATTAGACAAACAAGTGCAGTCTGACATTCAGGTCCAGCAATCACAGAAGGCCCAGTAGCAAAGTGAGTCTGTAAAATTCAGCTACCCTAATGTAAAATGCTCTGGAATTTGAAACAGATTTGTCTCACGGAGTTCATTGAGCTGACCCTTCAAATCAGGTTGTGCACATCTGAGGTGAAAACAAGATCTGTGGTATCTGCACATGCAATGCTTGGGTTGCTCACCAACGTGTTCATATGCTGCAACTATTACCTTTCTCTCCCCATTCTAGATATAGCAAGCAGAAAGTCAACACCTACTTCATGTATTTGATAAGTCACTGATTTCTAGCTGCTATTTTTTACACATGGAGAAATGTCCATTAACAGATCCAAAACAGAAATGGAAGCAGAAATGAAGGCTTGCTGACACTTCATCTACTGCAGCACTTTGGCAGAGATGACATCTGCTTCCAGATGCTGGTTCTTTTGTAGACAGGTCTCTAGGAAGAGCCCACATATATGAAGAGTAAGTGAGGAATGATTTAGCCTACACCTCTCCTACTATATAAAATAAGGCCAGGGCGCAGTCAGAAGTATAGTACAGTGCTGTACTTTTATTATTATCATACCCTTTAATATTGTTTCGGCATGTGCCAGATGATGCCTGGATGTGGTTTGTGGCACAGCTCTTGTCAGGAGCTATTTCCATTAGCCAGGATGAACACTGTGACACTGCCTTCTGAGAGCTGCAGACGCAAAATCCAGACCAGCAAATTCTCTTGGTTGAAAATAATTTGTTAGGAAAATATTAGTCACAAGGATCACATTCATACTGCACCTACTCTGAGCATCTGCTCATGGCCACTGCTGGTAGGAGAATCCTGGAGCAGACCTGATTAGGTCACTAAATTAAGTTTTAAGATGTATTGTGTATCTGTACATATGTGTATATACACACAGACATAGACAGATACATACATACCCCCAAAAATGCAAAGGAGCACTTTGAGTAGGTGTCCTAAGACCATAAATTTGGAAGGTCAACAACTAATAGTAGAATCTTCTCGAGGTTAAAAATATTCCATCCAGAGTCCAAATTAAAAACTGAAACAGAAGGTCAATGACTACAAACTAAAAACCTCAGAAAACTAAGTTCTCAGTCCTTATCTATTATTGGCCAAAAGAAAAGAGTAGACAAGTGCATTCATATTATATGCTTTTTTTCATCCCCATCCCCCACTGCGTAAATGATAGTTAAGCACATAGAATTAGTTAAAACATAGAATCTGAAAAGAAAATGAACATTTTTTGCTGCTTAATTTGAAGCATAGCTTTCTGAGTAATTTTAATGCAGTTATTTCCTAAGAAGCTAGTTTATTAGGAGAGGCTGTAAGTGCTGCACTTCTTCCTTAGATGTTGTCTTTTATACATTTTCAGATATTTTCCATTGTTGTTTTTCAAAAAAGTAATAAAGCACTCTTATCACCAAATCTATGTACCTTGGGATTTGTACCTGAGAGATTTTTCACAGACTTAAAAAAAAATGATATTAATTTTACAGAGCTGAGCCAGGAAAACAGAGACACAAGGTATTGATATTAAATTACATTGAAAAAGACATAAATAATTTTTACCTCTCTGCTTACACTGAATCTTTTTTAGGTTTCAACACATTCTGTGTGTCCCTTTTCATGGGAGGGGTCTTATAGCTAGAATTCTGAGAACAGGCTGAGTATATTCAGTGGTAAACTGCTTTATCTTTCTTGTGCAGGAAGAAAGCAGCCATTCTGCCTTAGTTAAATCTAAATGTCAGTGATCACGACTGATTGTGCCCAGATTTTCTGTCATCCCTGTTAACTGTGAGCAGAGGGATCAGCATTTGGCACCCACACTAGCAGATATGGCCAGCAACACTTTGCAAGGATGTCAGGAACTCTTTAGGTGACTGTTCTTGCCGCTCTAGTACAACTGTAAGCAGGAAAGCAAAGCAGCCATGGAATTCACAGATTCGAGCCACAAGTTTCAAAACCTGCCAAGATTTTGTCCCTCTATGACCACTTTTAAATTTTTTTTTTTTTTGGTCCTCTCCTCCCCCTTAAAAAAGCTAGAGAGATTCTTTGACTGTTCTGAAAACCTGACACTTCTTTGTCTGCTCTTCCAAGGGGAGGGCTCTTTTACACTGTATTCATCTTCAAGCTGGGACTGCCAATTATAGCTCCACCTGGACTCAGAAATAAAAGATGTCAGACTGCAGCCTTTGTCCTTTTTTGACTGCTTTATACTGCTATTACATTGATTGCTCTTTGTTTCCCTGTAAATGGAGTTTTACAATTGCAGTCCACCTCCTTCCCTCCTTCTACTACACTCCCTACTCCTTGTTACAAACTTTTTTTTTCTTTCTTTTTCTTCTTTTTTTTGTCACCACTTCTACTATTAATTTTTGGTAGATGCTGAGTTTTGATAAGAATCACTCACCTAGCTCTGAACCACTTCTTTATGAGATTTTTGAACCATACTTAGAGACAAGCAAAGGTAAGTCAGCAGAGGGATCAACACAGATATATCTCTATCCAGGAATAATTCAGCATCCTATGTCTCATTTACACCTTGTGATTATGACTGCTTTTAATATGATTTTTCTCTCCAGTTTAGAGATTTGATGTGTATTCTTATGAATTAAAGTGGATCCCTGCCCTTTTGTGGTTTGTTCGCATCTGTCCAGGGAGCAGAGCAGGAAAGCTTTAGCCAACAATGCCAATACAACACTATAAAGATTAATAGGGTACCTGAAAAGCAACAAGGACTTTGAGTGATTTCAAGGATTCCAAAGACTCAAGAAATCAATTTCAGTGAAAATGTCCTTGCTAATTTAGTACCTGATAGTATTTGACACCTCTGTGCTCCAGTAAGAACACTGAGCAATAGAAGGATTTCTGTGCATGCCTTTTGCAATCAGGATTGTAAATGAAAATTAATGCTAGCTAAATCCATACAGGCAGAAAGATAAAGAACACCCTTCTAATACCTATCTATTCAAAATAAAAGTTAGGTCTATTAGAATCTTCACGTCTAGCAAAAGAAATAAACCAGTGAAGGAAAATAAATTACAGACACTGGCTAAACAAGAGTGGAACATTGTTGAAACTGTTAAATCTCACATATTGTATCAGAACTGCTGCAGCATTGCCTAGCACTGAAGAACCATGTGAGGCTGCTGGGGGAAAAAGCCCACAACTCCTCCTGACATTAGACAATTTAGATGCTAGTTGACTTGATCTTGTCATTGTTTCATTGCACATTAATAAAAACACCAGTTCATGCTAGATGCTCAAAATAGGATAAAAGCAATCCATAAAATAAAATCTCTCCTCTGATGATGTCGTAGGTATTAAAATTCTGTTTATAGTGGAGGTATTTATATGTCCTAATTACATGCTGGAACTGACTATTGTCAGTTCTGCCGTGCTGAAAGAGCCTTAATGATGACATTATAGTTTGAATAGAATTTTTAAGCAGATCTAACGTAAAAAGAAATGTAATTAATCAAATTTTAAGTTTACTTTATCTAGGAATAAAGGTCTGCTACATCTTTCCCTAAGACTATTGCAATCTTTTTGATGCAAACAAGGTCTAGATCTATGAACTTTCCAAAAACAAAATAGGAAAGTAAACTACAGACATCTCAGAGGGCTGCAGAAGTGAAAAAATACCTAAAAGGGACACATTCCTTCTTCCAATATCTATAAAAGATCTTATACCCTCTTATTTTTTAGGAAATATATTTCATCACCACTAGCAAGATCATTATCCCCACCATATTTCTAACCTACCAAACAATTTGCATGTAGAGGAATAACACAAAAGCAAGCAGATGAAGAGGATGTTGGATGACATAAACCAGATGTGTAAAGCTTTTTCATCAACCAGTTGCATTTTTCACATTGCATTATTTCATCTGGGGGAAAAAGGGTATCTTACTGGACTTTGTTTGATTACAGGTTAGTTGAGGGAAAAGATAAGTATTTCATGGAGCTTCACAGAAATCTGATGGATTTGCTAGGACTGTACGCACACACATTTTGTGTGTAAGTACGCATGTTCTCCTTACACAGACACACACACACACCACAGAATACACATACAAAAGTATGTATAAAGTTAAATGTACAGGCACATGTGACCAGCAGCACAGGCCATTTTAAAATATAGCGAACATCACTCTGCAAGGAAAAACTGCTGACCGTCCAAGCTTATAAACATTGTGATCCTTAGCTGCATGCGTAAATAAATGTTTTACGTTTTAAGGTTAGTTATGCATAGATCAAGTTAAAGCTTTAGGCTTTATGTTTGGATCGTACCTACCTTTCTCCATGTGTCTGGTCTTGTGTGAATAATGCAGGTTAATCACCGAGGCACATAAATTGTGAGGACAAGGCAAAGCAGAAAGCAATTCCAGCTCCCCTTTCTAATCCCTGCTGCTGTGCTCTTCACTTGTACACATTGTCTGGCTTGGCATGTGGCAAGTTGCACCCACATTTAAATAAAATGTGTCTAATGAGTGAATCTCACAGGTCTATTCTATATTTGTTATGTTCACTGACCTTGTCTGCACTGATAAAAGCTTGTGAAAAACTTGTTAAAGGGAAGAGAAAAAACAAATCAAGGTAGTCAGAATTACAGTAATTTCATGAATACAAGCCGCATGGACTATAAGCCGCATCTCTGGGTGTTGGCAAACATTTTGTTTTTTGTCCATAAATAAGCCGCACTTGAGTATAAACCTCTCTGTCGTTCACAGTGAGGACCTATGTGCAACAAAGTTGCCAATTAGTAACAGAACGGCGGCATGGCGGGGTTTACTGGCTCGGCTCAGGCTGTGCAGGCTCGGCCTGCTCGGGGCTGCCGACGGGGCCAGGTGGCCCAGCCCGGCGCTGCCGCTCGGCGAGGCCGCTCGGGGCCGGCCACCGCCTCTGGGCTCGCTCGCCCTGGCCTGGCGCTGCCCCATGGTGGCAGGCAGGGACGGAGGCAGGTGGGGACAGAGCCCCCCACCTCCTCCCCAAGCCGCGGCAATGGCGGAACGGGGCCCCCCCATCTCTCCCCCGGGCTGTGGTAGAGGAGGGAAGGAGAGAGCTCTCCCGCCTCTCTCCCTGCCCCCCGTGCTGCCTGCAGGGAGCCAGGCTCCACCCGCGGCGCAACAGAGTAACAATTTGTAACAATCGCGGAATGCCGGCTTTTACTGGCATGTGCTCGCTCGGCACCCTGGTTGGCACTTCTGAGATTGTAAATGTCAGAAAATTATTCACATATTAGTCACTTCTGAGTATAATCCGCATTTCCGGTGTAGGAGCAAAATTTTAGTCAAAATGGTGCGGCTTGTATTCATGAAATTACTGTAATCTCTGCTGTGCTACTATGAATGGTGCCAGAAGCAACCCTTAAAATACAACTATAAGCTAAAACTCAGAAAGAAAATTCTCAAGCAGATACAACAAAGGTAGAGGGAGGTCATTTGTGCTATTCAAATAAACATCACTTTGAAATGTTACTGCCAGAAAAGTGACATTTCCAACAAAAACATCTGCTCCCTATGAATCGTCTGAGTAACACCCGTGGAGCATATCAAGAAAATGTATTTGAAGCAGAGGTGTGGGAGTTAAAATCTCCGTGTTCATTATTGAATTTATTCACTGTGTTCATACAGGACCTTGAGCACATTGCTAAATGTTGCTAGGCTAGTGGGTTTTCATCAGCTAAATAAACACACTAAAAGGTAGTAGAGTTAAAATGGATTGATCTCACTGAATACATCAGGAATCTGTTCTGGATTAGAAATATCAACCCACCTTCTGCCAGCTAATTTACAGGCATTAATGCTCATGATGTATTTCACAGTTCTTAGATAAATAGGCAGACATGGAAAAAGGGCCACTCAAAGACCATGTTTTACTGTGCTTTGTGCTGATGACTCATTATTTTTCTGGGAAAGAAGGTCACTGCCTCTTGAATCATCAGTAAAATGGCAGTAAATTCTGATTTCAGACTGTGTGCAGTTCTGGGGGGAAGAAAGGAGAGCAAGTAGAGAGTATTTTGCAGATGATTCCTGAGAATTTTTTCCATCAGAGTTTTCTCCGCATTTTTATTGAGCACAGGCAAGAGAAGAACCTGTTCTGTCCGTGAAAAAGGCCAAAGACATAGCCCTTGTACCTTGTCACTTAAAATTTATTGGAAGAGATCTTCCAGAGTCCATAAACTTCTCTCCAGAAAACCTCAGTTTCAGCACTTCTTTCCAGGTGTCCATGTGGTTTCTGTAGCTTCATGTTAGTCTCTGTTACTGCTACCCCAGTTTTTCTGAGGCGTGTGAGGCTGGGAAGACCAATTCTCCATGAAGGAACCATACTGGACACTATGACTGTAAATGGGAGATGCTGTGAAAAGTCACTGAGGCTGTGGACTAAGATCCATCACTACACTCCGTAGATAAGCTAGGCATAAAAAAAGTCTCAATGTATTCTAGGTATTATATTTGGCCTTGAAAAATTGGCCTGTTCTATGATTCCATTTTTTTTTTATTACTTTTTCATTTTACTCGAATTTTTGGCTATCCGAATTTGCTTTAAAAAGTTTGAAATATTCCAAGAAAAGTAGTTGCATCAAACCTGAACCCTTTGTTGTTAAAAAAAGTACATTTTGATTTATGTTATTATTCTATAATCTTCAAAAATATCAAATTTTAAAGTTCTTTGCATCAAAGTATCAAGAGCTGTAGTTATCTATAGGTTGAAGTTCAGAAACCTGCATTTCTTCATTTCTTCTATTTGGAAACAAAATGTGAACATGTCATTGGTACCAACAAAGTTACTTCCTTGTCAATGCCTTGGAGTTTTAATATATCAATTGTGCCCATACTATTTTTTCTTTCGTTTCTTTTGCCAGAAAAAAAAAGAAAACAAAACCAAACAAAAAAAACCCCCAAAACAAAACCAAAAAAAATTTTAAAAACCAAAAAACAAACAAAAAAAAAAGGCAGTTTTCTCATCTGCTAGATCCAGGTTCCCCAAACTAAATTCTTCGCATACCCAAAGCAGGGAATTTTGGAACTTCAAAAACCTGATAGCTTTATCTGAAGAAAGAATTGTTGTTGGTGCTCCTTAGTGCTTAGTTGTCATTGTTCTTACAGCTTCTTTCTGGGCTTCAAGCCTTAGCAGTCAAACTAGTTTTTTAAGTGCAGCAGATTCACAATGCTGAACTAGAATCTGACCTAATGATTCCCCCCCTCAAGTATTTGCTAAGCAGCGGCTAAGTTTATTACAGTCTTCTCTTTCTGTGTATTTTTGCAGGCAGATGCATCTGGAATTAGATCAACACATTCATCCAGAAAACAAACTAATGTCCGGCCAGCATAAATTATTAGACAGCAGTTCCCAATTTATTACAAAGGGCAGTTACATCCTAAAAAATTTAGGTTTGGTTTTTTTGTTTTTGGTTTTTTTTGGATTTAGAGACTAGGTTACTAATTCCACTTCACCTCCTGCTTAGCAACTGTGAAAACAAAATATGTCATAAAATGGCATACTTAGCCTCAACATTGCTAAATTGTAAACTGAACATAAGTGGCACATTCATCATGTTTTTGAAAGTGCTCACTGCTCTCCCTTTTACCCCATGTTTTCCCACCTTTCAGCACTCCTCCGGGCAGAGGCCAGATCATTGTGAAAGATAAGAACGGGAAACAAACACTGTGGAGATGGAGATCACTGAGGAGCAGTGATGACAGATTGCATACCACCGCCACAATGGTAATGTCAGGATGGGAAGGTGGAGTCACATGTTAAGCCCATGGGTTTTTTTCCACTCTTGTATGAATCAGAATAGTGCTGAAAACTCTGCCTGATTTGTGTTCCCTTTGCCTGTAAACTCTGATTGGAGTTTACATGCAAGTTGTGTTCTGTCCTTAGCTAAGGTTTTTAGTAGCAACAGCAATAAGTTAGAAGTTCATACCTTTGCATTCGAAGCCTGCTAGATTAAAAGGTAAACTTTTACAAAACTCAATCCAAAATATCTAAAAGAATAAATTTATGCAACAGCTGTCTGTTTTTCCCGTGCTGGTGAAATTCAGATCTACCAATTGAAAGAATTTTGTACGGAAGTGCTTTCCAATTATCTTGCTATGATACAGAAGTAGGAATTTGCTTAATTCCTGTTCAGTATTGTCATTTTAAGCTGTTTAATGTAAAGTAGGATTGGGGAACTACTGACCAGAGGTTGATTAAACCAATAATACTCTCGGCTGATAATCAGACCGAAAATACAAACCAGAGAGGAGGCAAAATTTTGCTTTCTAGGAAGAAAGTAAGTTCCACCAAGTTTTTTGTATCATCACCAGAGACTGGACACCATCAAAAAGGAGCAGGAGAGCAGCACTTCAACACCTGGCTGCACGGTGGTGTCAGCTCGGGTCGGTGTGCTCGTGAAAGAAGCAGACCAACTACTGTTCATCTGTCTGCCACAAAGGTGTCTTCAACATCAACACCATCATGGTTTACTTCAAATCCAGTACCAGAAGGGTTTGTTATAAGCTTTTAAGAATTTGGGCTGTTTGTATAAAGACTGATTGAGAAGAAATCAACACTTGTTTTATATGAATAAGGAAAAAGATTGGTTTCATGGAATGGAGGGAACATGGAAGAAAGGCATGTAGAAGATAAAATGAGAGCATGGAAGGCTGTTTTAGGGCTTGCACTTTACCCTTGAAGTTTGGAGAGAACCATATCTTGTGTGGTCTTGTCCACACTACCTGTTGGGAATGATAAAGCCATAGCCTGAACCATGTCTGATTTTTCTACTGGAAAGTGCTGACTAGCAGGGAACGTGCTGACTATTAGGAATCTAGACAATTAGTAATCTGTGCTTGAGCTCATTCTCTGGTTTGGTTTTACATTGCATTATGATTTATAATTTATAATGTTGCAAAACACACAGCCCAGAGTAATTCTCATTACTCCTAGAGATTTCCCTTCCTACTTTAAAAGTGCACAGTGCACATGAGACACTGGTACTGTGCCTTGTTTCTTTCATAACCTGGCAATGCTGTAATACTAAATATTATTAGATGTGGTAGTAAGTCAAGAAAACCTGGAGATAATACAATACTCCTAAGAGATATTATGAATTTTACATTCTCTTTTTTTTTTTTTTCCTGCGTAGAGAAAGGTTTCTATTCATGTAAGTGTGAGGTTTCTCTGAGTAAAAATTCTGTTCAAATCAAGGTTTGATGCTGGTCCTCTGGTGTTTCCTATGCAAATCTGACAAAATGTAAGGGAATGAGGAGCTAGCATTAGTACAAAACTTGAGTGGGCAGAATATACTCCCAGTGACAAGCAGCAGGATTTGACCTGCAGGAATGTTGGAGAGAATCTCACTTCTTACTCATCAAATGATCTCAGGTAAGATTTCTGAAGTGGTGTGAGCAGGTGTATGTCTGCATACAAGGACATGTGAGCCTCTGTTTATCTATTTTCAAATACATTGTCAGAATCAGATGCTGCAAAAAGTATTTTAAATTATTTTTCTGTATGGAAAGAGATGAAAAATGTACATGGCTCTTTTTCTTGGACATCTTTCAAGATGCTACCCCTAAAACACTTTGTTTTTATGAACTGGAACCAAAGTGGGTCATTTGCCTTGTAAGAGACATCATTATATTGAGCTGTGTGCTAATTAGCTCACTTTCACTGATTATCATTAATACCTATGGCTGTATGATTCACATAGGCCAATAATATGCACATAAAACCAAGAGAATGCAGATAAAAAACTTAGAGTGACTTAGAAAAGATTAAACACAAGCTGCAAATGCGGAAGCATAAGAGACCTGAAATGAAAAACCGACATATTAAACATCAAATTTAAATCTGCTTTACGGAGGGATTAAATGCTCAGTGTGGACTGTGAGAGAATCCATTTCTGATGGTGAATTTGTATCAGTCCACAGGGAACCCTATCAAGGCACAGCTGACTAATGAATATCATTTTCACTTGATTTCATTAGTATTTAAGTTATAGCATGAAGTACATTCCCTTCGGTGCCCTGAAAGTTAGTGATTTACATACATTTTCTGTGAAGCTTTTGCTTTGACTAATATAAAAATGATTTGCTAGTAGAGAGTGTATTCTTTCTCATGCCTACCCAAGTCCACTCATTCAAAAACAAATGTTAACTTTTCAAATGATTAGTCACAACACATTTCAGAGGCATGTTATAATAAAAAATAAAATAATGCTGTCAGCCTGAAATCATCCTGTCTTTCTGGATATGATATAACACTCTTTGCTCATCAACCTATAGATGTTTGTTGCCAGATTTTTCTGTACAGTGTGTGCATGCAATATGTGTTTTTTCTCTATAGTGTCCAAATCCACAGAGCAAAATATCATAGACAAGCTTCAATTTATAGACAACAGATCTTGTGTGTCTTTGTGGCAGTGCCTGTAAAAGAAATTCTGAATATCTGGTCAAGATGGGTAGCTTTTCAAAAAAGATAGAAGAAAATACTGAAAGTAAATGACTGCCTGAGTGTCCCTTGCTGACATTCCTTGCTGGATTCCTCATCCAATTAAAAATAAAACCACTCATCCTCACCTCCAGTTTTTCCCACCTATTCTGTCACCTCCCATTACTCAGAGAATACAACCTACCAAACGGGCTGATCTTCATACATTTTTTGAGACTTTTCCACCTTTTTAGCTTTATTCATACCCCTCTCTTTTCCCTGCTGTTCTTCATCTCCAGCTGCATTTTCAACTTCCTCCCACAAAATGGCAAATAAAACAGGTACAAGCAGCACTACTTCAGTATTTTGCAGGTAGCTTCATTCACACGAACTTTCTTCAGAATATCTTTTCCTTCTGAGCCTTTCTGTCCAAACTATGCACAGATACAGCACACAGTCACTGTTGAGCAAATAATATTCTCTATTATTCTTATAGCAAAGCTCAAACCCACTCTGTAAATGACACTAACCTAATTATATGTTGTTCCTTTTTTAAAATTTCATTTAATGAGACTACAGGAAAGCTTAAAATATTATGCTTAGATAAGGAGACATATCTTTAAAACATTGGTTCTACATCCATAAAAAATCCAGGAAACCCTGAGCCTATAGTTATGTTCAGAGGCACCAAGGGATTAAATCAAAATACAGCTAAAAAAGGATGCTTAAAAGTGCATGGTAGGATGGTTCAGCAAATGAACAGAAACATGAAACAAAGGTTGTGTGGAGAGGGAGTGAGGGGGTAGCACTGTGTTTGCCAGGTATAATCACTTGTAAATCCTGGCCACACAGGAAAGGTCCATGCAAAAGACTTCTGATTTGTGTTAGTACCATCAATTAAGAGTGTCAGCCAGACACCCCCATCAAAACTGGAATGCTGTAAACAGACACTGGGGTGAGTCCATGTGTCAGACAGCTTACAGGCTAAATAGACAGGCTGGAAAAGGCAAACAGAGGGAGGATTGCTATCCCTGTGTTGTACCTGGCCTACTAAAATACTGAAATCTTATAAATACTGAAATGTATTCAAATCACTGAAATGTACCACAGAAACAAGCTCCAAACCCACATCTGCTTCATATCCTTTTGCCTCAGCTGACCAGATTTTTCCATCTTCTTCTTTGATTTCCTCCTGTATTTTGATTTTATGTTTTTTTGATTAGTGGAACTACTCCAGGTTCAATTATTCCAGTAATGGAGCATGCATGAATCAAGAGTATGGTGGATGAAAGTCTTCCTTGATTTTTTTTTTTGGGATGAATGCATCAAGTTGAAATGGTCCTTTTTCCAGATCAGCTACTGCTTCACTCTATATAACACTCCTCTGCTTCAATGCTCTTGACAGAATATTGCTGCTTCAGCAAAAAGGTTTTGAAGGTGAAAAAGTTTGTTCCAAGAATGTGGTATATATGATCATATAGCCTCTAAGTGGAGGTGTAATGCTGGATTGGGAAGCTCCTGTGACTGTTCTTCTCACCTTACCAGTGGAGTCAGAATCTCCTGTTAACCACTCTAAGCTTATAGAAACCATGATGCAGATTTATTTTGGTTTATGAAGGGGATCGATCACAGGAAAATAATCAAAACAGATTTTCAACACTAAAAAGGCAAAAATTTAGTGAAAACTTTCAGTTTATAGATAGCATAAACTCCAGGGAAATTATGCTAGACGTCCCAAAGTCCATGAAGAAATCATTGTTTTGCCCATTTGATATTGGCTTCTGAGAATACTGGGAGTCCACCAGTTCCTTGTTTTCTTAGACACTCAAATCTTAATATACCATTTTAGTAGAAGATCTTTAATTTCTAAATCCCAGTACAGACAAGACATTATTGTGCTGTAGAGTTCTTCTGAGACAGTAGTCCTGTCCATGTTTCTGTCTGCTAGAAAAATGCCCTTTAGAAAATGATACTGCTTTCAAACACTGAATTTCCCTTTGAATTATTTGCAATACCACTGAATGGTCTGCAGTTTGTTCTCCACCCCAGCAATTCAGTTTCAAAACTAAAGTGCAATATTTCAGATTAAAAGGGAAATCCCTGAAAATTAAGACTGCCAACGTCATACATGCTAAAATCTTTTGTAAGTTCTGATCCCCCCCCAAAAAAGTATTATTAGTTAAGCACAAAGAAAATTATTATTTTAGCCTACTGTTATTTTTCCAACCCTTAAAAATAGATTTACATAAACTGAAATCAAATAAATATGTGGAAAAGATAATGCTTTTAGTGATTCTGTTCATAGTAGCTGTTGACTGCTCTTTGCATTTCAACTTCATCTATTGATAAGATGATTTGTAAGCAAGATATAAGCTATCCTTAAGGGTGAAAATGTTCCTAGAGTGGAATACTGGCAGGACTTTATGAAAGTTTAGCTGAAGGTTAACTGAAAGTATTTATCTTATTTCATTATCCACGATTAGCTAAAACTTCTTCATCTCCATTGCATTTAATCATTTTGCTTTCTGCCTGTATGAAAGATCAGATTCAGGTTGAAACTTGAAATAGAAAATATTTTCCCCATTATCTGCAAATCAGAACATTATTGAAAGTGGCAATATATAAGAATAAGCACTGCCTGAAAGTGCCACTAGGGAAGATGATAAACTAGCAAACTGAAAGGCTTTTTACACCTTAGAAGTCAAAGCAGAAATCGAGCTTTTTCTGTGCCTGGTTTTGTTTAGTTTGCTTTGTTTTTCTATGCAGAATCACAGGAAGAATTTAATTCATTCGCAAAGGATGTTGAACAGCACAGCATGCTCTAAATGGTTGAAAATGCTACCTGTTTGTTTAAACTGTGATTAACACTGCAGAACTCAGGCTATCTAAATCCTAATGATTAATTGAACCTCATGTGATTTTCTTATTGTATTTGCCATAAACCAGACTCTAAAATCTTACAGTAATGTACTTAATCATCCTTACCCATATCTCAGCAAGTCTGTGGTTCTCTGTAAGATGATGCTGTAGCTAAAAGCTTGTAGTTTGTCTAGGCCAGGCTCAGAGAGTAAAGTATCTCTGACTAAGAAAGTTTAAAAAATTAGCAGAATTTGAAAGTCTTGCTTCTTCATGAGATCTGGAGTCATCTTTGCTACTGGTATGAGATGTAGAGAGATTCTGTTAGATTTCCTGGGATTAATTTGAGTGGACCTCCCTGTAAAAAAATCTATCTTTTGAATACTCACTCTGCTTTCCCCACTGCTTATGAACTTCATATTACTTTGGTTCTTGCATTCGTAGCCAGTCTATTGTAAGGTAGCTCAGAGTCAATTATTGGGTGAGAGTTCACCACTGTCAGTGGGAAGTTGACATACAGTTATTTGGAGCTTTGGGCACCCATGAACCCAATTCCTGTCAATTTAAAACAGAGGAGTCACTGTGATATTAGAAAACCATGGCAGACTTAACCTTAACTGAGAAGTACTTTGGTAACAGGATTAACTGATTCCTCAGTATCAACCCCTTTGAGATAGTAATTTCCTATTCTCAGATAAACACACTTTCAAAAATTTTGGTGTGTTGCCACTGACAGTGCTCATGTGAATGACATCCATGGACCTTTGGCTGCTGTGACAATGGCACCAAGTATACAAAATCAAGTAGTGCTTTATTCTACCAGACTGTAATAAGCATGTAATTATATTGTAATTAAAAAGCAATTATTTACTGGCAACTATTGAAGACGTCTTTAATGGTAATTCTGAGTGTGACTACCATGTAATTTGTAGAGAGAAATAAGTGTGCAATTACCCTGTTAGTAACACAGTAATTACCAAATACATCCATGCATCTTTCTGTTTTCTGACATGGAGTTATCGACACCTGCAAAGTATAAATTACATGGCAACTACATATGCAGCTGCCAGGTGATGCACAGTAGAATGAAAAGATGGCAGATACCATTTCAGAATTAGGGTTTGATTCATTAATATAAAACTGGTGTAACAGATTTTCAAAACAGTGATCAAATATGAAATGAGACCAAGCCACTGGAATCCACAGAGCTTGAGAGAGTTATAAAAGTGCTGCAAATCAGCCCCAAATCTTTGTGTAGAATTATGGCTACAATAAAACTTACAGCGCAAGTCTGGAATTGGTAGCTTATCCCTTTCACGTGAACTAATTCCACCCTATTCAAAAGAGAGTGGTTCTGTTGTTTCTATCACAGTTTCCTATCACAGATGAGCAACAGTCTTGCTGTATGTTGATCATTGTATGTCAGCTTCTCACCTTCATCTTATGTCATTATTCTAGTGACATTTCCAAATAATGGGTTTGACAGAAGGTGGGCCCTGAGTAGAGGAAGTGGGAAAGCAGAAGCAAAAACCCCAAGGCAAGATATGTCATAAACATTTCATAGAAAACACTAAATACATGATTTTGAAGCAAATGATGTGTCATTTTGTGACTGGTGTAGGCGACATTCATTCTTGTGACATGGACCCTCATTCTAAAGAAGTCTTTGTTTATTCCACATAAATACAGCCTTAGTCTTAGGCATGAGACTTGAAAATAGATTGACTACTTAGTTGTTCAAAGCTAAAGATACACTTATCTACACCAGTACACACATCATCTCAGTCTTTAAACCTGTGCATCTAAATCACACCCTGAACACCAAAAGATTCCTGTCAAATATTACACTAAAGCACATGCACAGCTTAATTTCAAAAAGTCTTGGCAACTTAGAAATTAGCATTAACCTTAAATGGTCAGAATGTTTGAATATCCATCCAATTTTATACAACAGCCTACAATGAAGACCTGTGTTTGAGGTTTATTTATAAGTAATTTATCTAAAATGAAAATAGTCTTTGTTTTCCTTAAAGAAAGGATAAAATAAAAAGAGAAACAAAGGACTGCAAAACCCTTCTGAATCACAAATTCCAAACCCCAGAGAAGAAAGAAATTTATTGCAACTAATCCAGTGTGATGCAAGTCAACACACTACCATGCTGGAAAGATTTCTCTCTGGTTATACTCCACTTCCCTTTCTTGGTCTTGGAAGCTAAAGTTCAGCAACAAAACTAAGTATGGCTATTATTTACTTAGCCCTCAGATTTCATTTATTGCCATCATATTACTTAGACTTTGCCATCTCATTTTATATGCTTGCGGAATTTCTTCAGCAGTGCCAGAATACAGCCACTTAATATTTACAGCAATTCATTTGATGTTCTGTCATCCATCAAGATTTACAGCAATACTGTCCCAAGATGCATGAATCTATATAACAAAACACAAAGCTGTTGATTGCAAAATAGAATGATGAAAGGGGGTTGGGGTGTCTTTCTAGAAAGTGTGGAGGAAAATGTGAGTCATCTTAAAGCACTTATTTTGAAGAGAAGCAGGATAAGCCCTTCCTTTCACATCCCTGATAATTTAGAATAATATAGATAATTAAAGTTTTCTCCAACAGCTATACTGTGGGAATGCTTTAATCCTTCTTTGTCTACACTGGGTGTTTCAGGGTGATTAATTGTTAATTGACAAATGTCAATATACCCTGGAGCATATTTTGCTAAAAACATACAGCCAGTGATGGTCATTAATTTTTTCTTCTTCTTGTTTGCAAAATCTCACTGAGAGGCATTCATGTCTTATAATTTATCCAAAGGTTTCTAGGGAACAATAGCTTATATTCTAGATGCTGGCACTCTATTAAAACCTTGAATTACATATAAAGAAGGGTGAGTGTTTTGTCTGAAAGGCTGGATTCCACTAAGACAGTGTCTACACATAAATAGATGACTGCTCATTTGTTCAGTTAGACATGTGCCTAAATGTGATGGAGCTGAGACCAGAGAGTGATCTGGTCACAAGCACTCTGCCTACTGCTGATGTAAAACAAAATAACAGAGAAAAAAAAAAAAAAAAGAAGAAATAAAAAATATAGACATAAAACTCTAACGAGAAAAACAAACAACAACAAAACAAAAAAAAAGACACAAAAGAAGCCAACAACAATAAAACAAAACAAAAACCAAAAAACAACCAAACCCTCCCCAGTCTTGCTTATTGAACTGACTTCCTGCCGTTTTGTTACCAAAACAGCTAGAAAGACTATTAAGCCATGGCGTGGGTTTTTAGTGACAATACAGCTACTGCCCAGTTCCTCTTGCTTTGTTGTATTATTATTACAGTCCTGCGGTTGTATTTCAGCTGCAGTGCTTCTGGAGTTGGTGCGGAGGTTGTTGCTTGTGCTAACATCTACAAAAAAGAAAACCTCTTTTACTGCTCCTCTAATGGATATCGTTGTAGCAGTGTAAATTGAGAGGTCAAAGGCTGTGAACATGAAAACATGGTAGTACAAAAACAACAACAACAACAAAAAAGAGAATGTCCTTTTTAGCTCTACATGACTATACATTACTATTCTATGTGGGTTTGGAGTTTTTTGGAAAAATTAATCAAAACAGCTGTGAATACACATACCTAGGTTTGCATGCAGGGTGTTTAGCATTTGTGATTATTTGGACTGACAGTGTCTGTATGGTTTCTTTAGGTTATTGAATAAAGGTCAAAATACACTATTGTGCCCCCAGTCCTAGAAGTTTCCTCCCAGAACTGTGCTGAGCAAACTCACTCCTCAGTTGTCTGCTTTTTCGCCTGTTACAGAGATAAGCAGAAACCTTCATTTTCTGGAGTTGTCATTCTCATATCTTTCATGTGCGCTAAACTCACTCGAAAAAATATTTCAGAGGAAAACAATAGAAGTGCTTTATAACTCATACACAGTAATTGGTGTCCTGATGAAATCTGGGGCCTCATCTTGAATTCCCAGCACATCTTATGCTTGCTAGGACGTCTCACAAGGAATGTGACATAACTGTTTGTTGCTGATATAACTTTCAATCCAGATGTACAATCTTGTTATTGTTTACTTTCAAAACATTTATAGATGTATTTAAATATATATATATATATATGTATGAAAGGTTTCAGTCTAAACAAGTAATGAATAAAGAGTTTCTGAATCTTACGAGGTTATTTTTTCCACTCTTTTTAGATAAGAGACCTTATTCTTTCTATTTTAAGTAATAAGACCTTCTACAAAACCTTAAATGGCATTTTTTAATCTTAAAATTTTCTGTATCTTTTAATAGGTAGAGATAAATAAATAGCTTTATTTTAATGTTTATTTTAATGTTTTAAAAGTTTAAAAACTCTTTAAAAAATGATGGACATCTACCATATGGGACTTTTGATATTTCTCCTACATGAAACAAAAAAAATCAACCCTTTTTTGATTACAAACTGCACCCTACTGTGTTATCAAAAGGCACTGCATAAATTTTAGAGGTGACCCAAATTGTAATTGTGCTTGGAAAATTGTTCCTGTAGGATATATCTGTACAATCTTTACCATGAAAAGAACCCAAAGGTAACAAGTTCGGGAAAGTTGCATGTGTTTATCTTGGAATCCAGAAATGATCCCAGTGGTATGATTTTTGGATACAGGTTCCTTGCATTTCTGTGGTAGCCAGAAGGTGGATGAAAAGAGTGTGAGATAGGGTTGGAAGGTGCCTGTGGTACACACAGAGGGAGTCCTGCATCCATAGTGTAGAGGTGACAGAAAACTGGAGCATAGAAATCTTCCACTTGACTTGTATATGTTCTGCTTGGTGGCTTTCCTGCAGGGAGGTCACCTTGTGTCTAGATTTTGTCACTGGCAGAAAAAATGAAAAATAAAAATGGCCATTTCAGAGGTCTCAGCTTCTCTGGTAGAAACAAGCAGTTATTGACATTGTCTGAAAATTTCTCTGTGAGTGGAGAAGGGAAAAACAACAACCAAAACACAGTTCCTTTTCCATTCCTCAAACAGCCTAAAGTTTAATGCAAGAATCATCAAGCCTAACTCTAGCTTCTTCTTTAGCACCTGCAGCCTTATGCCTCTGGGATCAACTTTGTTAGGAAGCCCAGTCACCGATCCAACCTGTGTCCTCTTGAAGATGACATTTTGCTTCTAAAGTTTCTATAAATTCTGGAAGTCAAAACTTGTCCTTTCCAACAGTGCTGTTCCTCAGGCAGGAAGCTATACCATAAAGAAGTCCTCACAGACTAAAGGAAGCTTGAAGAGAGATGGCTGTGGGGGCTCCAGAGCGTTGAATAGCTCCAGGGAAATGGCTATAATGAGTACAAAAACACATTATTCTTAGGATCAGACATCCGTCATTGAACTTCAAAGGAATATTACCATTATTATTAATTGTCTGTTGTTGTTATTATCATCTTTACTATCATTATAAATAGGTTAATCAGATCTGCTAAAATAAGAGCAGACCTGAATTCCTCTGAGCCTTTTTTGAGTTTTTAAACAAGTTAACATTTTTTTTTTCACATTTTTTTTCCTTCATGCTTCCAACATACAAGTCAGGAATTGTCTGTTATACTACCAAACATTGCTATTGCTGGAACACAGAGAAAACACCTGTGTCCTTACACTTCCTAAAAGAAAGATAAGCTATTATCACACATACATTACTCAGCTGTGTATTTTGCCAAGTGTTTGTATATAAATTTAACCACAAATGAGAAGCTTGTGACCATATCTTTGTCTGATATGTGTCCACATATAGTTCACTATACTTTTTCAAATCTGTATGTGTCATTTCATTATTTCTAGCCTATTCAGACTCAATTTCTTATCCTTTCCATTATCTCTCTGGAAAAAATGGATTAAATTGGGTCACTATTGTGCTCATGTCATCCCCTGGGCTGCTGGACACCTGGGTTTTTAGGACACTGTAATATGACAAATTTAGCAAACCTTTATTGCTTTTTATGTCCAAATTCAATATCTTCAAGATATTTCCCAATATAACATCCTCACTAGGATGAAGTGAGAGGTATTTAGAGCTCTTTTTCAGCTTATACATGCCAGCTGCTTCTGTGGAGCAGCAATCTGATGCCTTCCAACAGCTCAAAGGGAGCTACAGGGTCACATCTAAGCCCACTACACAGACAATAATACTCGTCCTTGTTTCTACATTTGAACAAAACTGGTGCAATCATAAATCTCACGTAACACAACAATTCCATATCCCATTGCATCACAAGAGGAGGGAACAGTTTGGTTGGATTTGGTTTGGTTTGTTTTTCTTCCCTTTTAGCTTGCTTTTAAGTGTGATGGGGAGCTTACAGTAAACTGGCTTTAGGTACAGTTTACCTCTTCAGAAGGGTTTCAATTTTACCAACATGCAAAGAAAATTCATGCATCCTTCAATATTATTGAAGATTATTTAGACCTTATTTACCTATATTTGGAAATACTTTAAATAAAATTCAGTTTTTCCCAATATTAATCAAATTCATGGAACATTCAGTGACTTTTAAACTATAGGATGTTATTATACTACAATACAAACCAAATTAAGTTTCATGAAGTCACTGCTTTACAGACATTTGGATTTGCACATACCCATGTGGGGCCCTGGTTTTCTGGAAGTTACATTTAGATATGTAAGTACTTAAAATAAGAGAGAAAAGACAACTCATAAGTGTGGGATTATTTGTGTGTGCACTTCTATATAGAATGCTCTGGTTTTGGAGGTTTATAACTGGTGGTAGATGGTTCTTTTACAGTTAGAGCACCTGAGTAAGTGACATTCAGAAATGCAACCTCCCTTGCAGCCACAATCCCATTTCATTTCAGGTTAAAGTAGAGTAATTTCACTAATACAAGCCGCACCAATTTGACTAAGATTTTGCTCCCAAACCGGAAATGTGGCTTATACTCAGGAGCGGCTAATATGTGAATAATTTTCTGACATTTACAACCTCAGAAGTGCCAGCCAGGGTGCTGAGCTGAGCACCTGCCAGTAAAGCCAGCATTTCGTGATTGTTACAAATTGCTAGTCTGTTGCGCCGTGGGTGGAGCCTGGCTCCCTGCAGGCAGCACGGGGGGCGGGGAGAGATGAGGGAGAGCTCTCTCCTTCCGTCCTCTGCCGCAGCCCGGGGGAGAGATGGGGGGGCCCGGTGCCACCATCGTCACAGCCCGGGGGTAAGGTGGGGGCCCCGTGCCGCCATTGCCGTGACTCGGGGAGGAGGCGGGGAGCTCTGTCCCTGCCCGCCTCCACCGCCGCGGGAGCAGGGGGGGCTCCGTCCCTGCCTGCCACCACGGGGCAGCGCCGGGCCAGGGCGAGCGAGCCCAGAGTCGGCGGCCGGCCCCGAGCGGCCCCGCCGAGTGGCAGCACCGGGCTCGGCCACCTGGCCCCGTCGGCAGCCTCAAGCGGGCCGAACCTGCACAGCCCAAGCTGAACCAGTAAACCCTGCACTGCCGCGATTCTGTTACTAATTGGCAACTTTGTTGCGCGCTGGTCCTCGTTGCGAACGACAGAGCGGCTTATACTCAGGTGCGGCTTATTTATGGACAAAGAATGAAATATTTGCCAACACCCAGAGATGCGGCTTATAGTCCGTGCGGCTTGTATTTGTGAAATTACTGTACATCAATGCTTCAGTTCTAGAAACTTTTAAATCAACAAAAGTAGGAACAGTGGGCATTAGTTTACTTTGTAATGTTTATTCAGTGATACAGGCACTTCTGCATAAACCAATATATATTATTTGAATAACTTACAACAGATGGTTTGTATTTCTCTGAAATAAAAAACCAATGAGAATAAGTCTACAAACTCAAACATTATGAACAGATTTGCTAAAAAGGAAAATCATGCTGTCCTCAAGACCCAAGCTTTCAGAGAGGTGGAAAACCTGCAATCATGAGGTTGCAGTATGCAGGGGTCTGTCATGCCCTATCTGCTACAGACCCAAAACAACCTCTGCTGCAATTAGGGAAACACAACACTCAGGCTCGACCTGGCACTGCTGACCTCTGGCATTGTCACCACCACACGGTGCCTAAATGATGTTAACAGGAGTAGACAAGGCACATTCCAAGTGCCAGCAGCTCACAGCAAACACCCAGGCCACCACCAGCTCCACACCACTTCCACCCCTTCATTCCAACTGATTCAGCTCCACTGATAATAACTACAGCAGGAAGTACTTGGGGAAAAAAACACACACTGCTGTAGGAGACGAAAAAGAAATTCTTCTCCTTTCAACCATGTAGTTAATGCCTAAAATTAGAATGCAAAAACTATGCTACTGAGCACAGAATGACTTAAAAGGCCCCTGCACAAGAGAGTGAGATCCCTGTCATTATTTAAATATGGCTCCAAATTGATGAGTAGATTTCACGTGGGTTTTTTGCTCTGGGTAATAATACAGTGAGAGGTAGCCAGTGAATCAGACTCTGATATTACCAATTACTATGGTCACTTACAGCTAAGCTTGCAGTCACTAAAGGCTAGAAGACACATGGTTTAAGTTTGAATGGAACATTGGTAGAGCTAAATTACACATTTTATTAACAGACTATACAAAATAAAGCAGTGTATTGACATAAGCACACACAAGATTAGGTAAGAAAGACTAATTTACACCTTATCTGAGAGAGGTAGGGTGTTAGTGAGGTTTAGAAAGAAGAAACTGGTGCTGTGACAGATAATGTCTAAATATTAGGGAAAATTAAGAAGCTGTTAATTCATTTAATGATATCTTCACCATATAAGTTTTCAAAAAGTACTTTTCCTTTTATCTTTTTTTTAGACACTTGGTAGAATAAAAGCTTCTTGGCTGTAACTGAAACATTTGAAAGCTGATTGCTTTGGGAAAACAATGAGATTTGTGGTGTTATCAGTCAGGATAGAAGCAATGGAGAAAGAGAACAGGTATTTTTCAGGGAGAAAACAGTCTTAATACAACTTGCATAGGAAGAATCTGCATCTTATCAAGTAACAGAAACATATTACTCTGCACAAACCTCAGTACTATAGTTTAACTTTGTGACAGCATTCGTTTGCTGTAATAGCTTATCAGCCTCCAGCTGCTCTACTGGGATATTGAGATTTCAGCTTTGGTAAGAATGGCAAGTCACACAAAAAAACAGCAAAGAACAGTTAAATGTCTGTCAAAGCAGGTCACAGAGATGCATCAGTCCTTTTTAAGGTAGGAGTGGAAGTAAGGAAGTGTGGGAAGTGAGTTCAAATTGGAAAGTTAGAAAGCTGACATTGATGTGGTCACCATAGGGATTCCTAAGATTTTTTAGGCTCTTGTAATGCAGTGGTCCAATGCAATGCAAGGCCTGAAAAATAGAGGAAGTAATCCTGAGATTACAGTGTCCTGCCACACCACTTATTGTTTTTAAAGAAAGAGGGAAAGAGAGGATTACAATGAAGTATTTTCCAAAACTGTGGGTCAACAAACCACTTACAGGACTTTCTAAGCCCATTATTCAAACCTGATGATCCTGGATTTCCTAGGACAGTGATGAAATGACCCAAATCCAAGGACTGTTGGTTTCTTCCCAAATAAAATGCAAGGGTTACATTTTTTTCAGCCTGGCTTCCACTCCGAGTCTTAATTTTAACAACTCTTACCCTGTATTGATCACCCATGCCTTTACACTTCAATTAAAGTACTGCGTATGGCCATTGTTCTCAAAGAATAGTGTCCACAACTGCTGTCCACGTTTTTATTCACAGAAACACATTCATCAACAATAGACTGAAATTGTTTTGTTTTTTTCCCCTCAATTCTTGTCATTGGTAAGATAAATGAAGCCTCTCTAGTCTTCAGCCTTCCTTCAATTGATAACAGGCTACTTAAAAAGAAAATATTAAACCTTGTGTGAAAAGTGTTCTGATTCAGATTAAAGAAGCACTTAATAGCTTACCTTGCCTATAGCAAACACCTCTGGAGGAAAGAAAGAATGAAAAGAGTGCAACAAGACAAAAACTAGTTTTTATTGGCTTTTAAGCTGCTGAATGTAGCAAGGCGCTGTAGCACTTTCATCAGCCATCAACATCTTGGCTCTGGGGTAACAGACCTTTGATAAAGAGAGAATTCTCCCCAGCCCAATATTATCAGAAAAAATATGCAGGGAAGTTCACTTCAAAGATAATCTGCTGGTACTGAATTTTAAGGAAACTGTCATGTAACTTGTCACTGTTTCACAGAGCTTTTACTCATCATGGTAGAGGCGCTGATAGATAATCCATCAGTAGCTTCAAAACAGATCATGGGCCATGTTTGATAGGAAAAAGCATTTCAGAAACATATGCTAAGATACTAGAAGCATCTCTAGTTACATTTTGTGGGCATCTCAGTCCACTGTACTATGACATCTACACTCGCAAAAAGCAATGCAATAAACCTCAACTATTCTCTTTTCCTAATGGGAAGCTATGGTGATAGGCTGTCTTTCCTAAAGCTACAGAGCTAGATTTATGATTAATTCACTTTAGTACTACAGATTTTTTTCCCCTGAATATATACAGAAGGGTAATATATGTATAAAAAAGTTTGCATAATTAACAATTTAGATTAATATAGTTTAAACAAAAGCCACAACAACTGAGTTGCTTCCACAAATTAATGATAAAAAATACAGAACTCCAATTCATAGATCAAGTCTAATCCACATCAGTAATATTCAGAAGCATCACCAACTGATGACTCTTTACTGTTTCTCTGACAGCTATATCCCCAGGACAGGCTGAACGTCACTGTTTCCATCTGGTGGAAGCAGCATTGGATGAACAAACACTAATTTAGTTCTCACACGCACTGACACTAGCATGAACTAGGATGAAAACTACATTTTAAAAATTTAGCAGATCAAAGGCAAGATCAAAAATACATTGCTAGCCTCCAGGGCTACCACCAAAAGTACTCATTAATTCTGTGTGTTTCCAGAATCAGGCTTCTGTGGGACTCCCTGCTTATACCTAGCTAAAAAGGAGGTGTGTAACCCAAATCAGTGGTGAAACTTATATGCTTCAATCTTGTTGTATTCAACAAACCACTGATGCAGACTCATGGCTTAAGAATTCATATTAGTTCATCTTTTCTGACATCCTTCTAAATAAGAACTTCCTTCTCTTTTAAATCCAGTCCTCTTTGTTAAGAGAGATTCTGCATTGAAAAGTACCTCTATTTATCCTTTTTTTCTGTAAATAGATATGGTGACTCACCACCATAATTTAACAGGAATCTATTGTAAAATCACTCTTGTCAAACATTCTTTCACTTGACCCATCACCCAAAGAACAAAAAAACTTCCAAGAAGGAAATATCTATTCCTTCTTCTTGAAGTTGCCCAAGGGCTCACAGCTTAGGCTGAAGTTCATGGTATTTATGGGTACATACTAAGCCCTGTTCTCTATTTGGATCCCCATTTCAACCAGTTCCAAACTGTGGCTTGAAACCCCAAGGCGAGTAGCAGCTCCTGAGTTCTCTCTGGATACGCATACACACAGTCCAACTTATAAATAAAGAAACAGAAAGATAAGGTGCCCTTAAATGGCATATAAATCAATGCATTGTGTGTTAAACCTCCCTGGGTTGCATATTTGCATAATGTAGTATTAGCTATATAATCAGCCTCTTTTAATTATTTATTTCCCCCTCCCCCAGAGAGCCAAAGTGATTCTTTCTCACAGCAAGCCTTATTAAATGCACAGAGATTCCCAAAGCTATGCCACAAAGTGATTTCTGCATACAAAGCAATACTTTGTTCTTCTATAACATACTATGCACATCAAAGAAGAAAATGGTTCCACAATAAACATACATATCATTCCACGTTTGTACTCTCTAGAGACGCAAAGCATACAACAGGCATGCCTTTTCTGTTACGTGTATCGAAATTCTGCCTACTAATCCTATCTCAATATTTTAAAATTACACTTTTGTCCAAATCTCCCTCTGCTCTAGATAGTGTTAAACAAAGGCATGCTTCATGTCCTCCCTTGACAGTTTACATGGATATAGAAACCATCCTGTTTTTTCTTGGGGTACCTCATGGCTACCATTTTAGGACAAAGTAGAAGCACCTTGACTGCACAGCTTTGAATTCCTAGTCTTCCTATTCCTCATAGATGCATGAGAACATTTACTACCAGTTGTAAAAAGCAGATGACTGTTGATTGCTCTCAGCTGTAATTAGCAGTGAATATACCAGACTGCCATGACCACTCAGAGGCTGATAATGTCCATGTTACTCAATTCATGTTTGGGGGATATTCTCCAGCTAGGTCATCATTAAAGAGCTTTAAAAGCTACAAAGGGGACAATATTCCTTTTAGTTTTTTGGGGGGTTTCTTTCACAACTTCCAACATCTTTGAAGTTTCTCAGATTTAACAGGTGATGAAATTTGCAGTTGAACATTGATCACCAATGTTGTGCTAAACAAGAAGTCTCAGAAAATTTTATACTGGTAATCAGACCAGGAGACATGTAGATCCATATCCAGTATCTTCTAGAAAACATGATAGATTCAATTAATAAAAAAAGCTCTTTGTGAAAGTGCCTTTTTTTTGGTAATGCATCCTCAGGCTTGGAAAACATCATGTGCTTATAACATTTCAGTACCCACAAAATTTCAGGTAAGGGAATTAGTCTTTCACAGAAGATAGAATTATGCTCCCCCTTTATCACAGATCAAACCTATTGTATTTTCCACCTTTCTGTGTCTGTATAGTGTGGAATGCAAAGGTATACCTCACTAAGTTATGACACCAAGCTATCAAAAGAGAAATCAACTCTTGCCCATTAACAGAGTGTGTTGTACCATCACTGCCGTGCTATACTCTTTTGCAGTACCCCCTTCTTTCTCAATGCATCCATTTTTTTTGTGTCGAGAGTGAAGAGAGAGGAGAGAAAAGAATCAATCACATAATACACACTATTGTATAATATCTTGTTAACTTTGCTTAGCAAAAACCTCTGCTGGAAGTTTTGCTGGAGAAAAGAATGCAAAACTCAACCCTCAGCAATGACACTTCCAACTAAAATGAAGTGTTGGACTCAGCAGATGATCTTCAGAACATGAGTAACAGCTTGACATGTCTTGGCAATTTCAGGAAACTGCAAGTGTATGAATCTGACTGCACAGCCTAATGTATTTGTTTTCCATAAGAAGTATATGTCCCAAGAGATGAAGTTTCTATTTCAGTATTTTGCTGTATTACTCAAGTGAACACACCTCTCTAAGAAGTACCTTCAGCTGTCTCATTGTCCTTTGGAAGTCAGACAAATTTCCCACATAAATGAGTCAGTACTTACCTTAGAGACGCCTGTAAAAAAAAAAAAAAAAGGTATGCTTCTGACTGATGTGGTAGCTCAGGACATACTGTTTTAAGATCTGAAAACAGGAAGATGGAATGTATTGTTATTTTCAGCTGAAAGTGACCTTTCAAGATACCAGTTGTTTCTTCAGGTAGCTTCAAAATGTGACTTCTCTATTGAATAAGTTCTCTTTAATAATGCACTGATTCTCAATGGCTCTTCTTTTGGAGGAGGAAGGAAATAAAATTCTTGGAAAACATCAAATAAAAATGAGAATAAAGTCTTGTGCCAAAATATTTTTTTAATTTATGGAATACATTTCAATAGCATAAAATATTTCTAAACTGTATAGATATGCTTGGTTATGTACTGAAAACCAAAACACAGGCCACCAGATTATAATAAAGACATTGTTGCTTTTTAAAGAATTTGTTGCGGCATAGGCAAAGTTGAGTTCTTGTTTGCATGAACTCTTCTTTTCTAAACCCAGTTTAATAAAGACAGAGAGTAGAGCAATTATTTCATCACCAAAAATAAACAGATAGCTATTAAATAGAGCAAATATTTGGTTTTTAAAAAGAAAATGTTTTAAAATATTGCATATATTTGCAAATGTTGTACCAATTTACTTATCCTTGTTTATCTACATTATGACCAAATTTAAGATTGCCCACATTCAATTTCATTTCTTGTTTTGAATTCAGATAAGCAACATTGAATTTTTCTAATTTGTTTACTTCTGTTGCTTTGCTTAACTGACAAAATATAGCAACTGGCTCATAACAATCTGTGCAGCACAAAGGTATTAATGAGCTGAGGATGCCAGTGAAAATCTAGATGAACAGTGTATCTTATTTTCTTTGCCTTCAAGTTATGTTAAAATCAGGAAGATCAAGCTCTAGTAGCTTCTTTCTCTTGCCCCACACACTGATTTTTCCTGAATTTTTTCTCAGTGTTATATTGCAGTTTATAAGTTCCAGTGCAAGACTACATAAGCTGATAGAAATGCATCCAGGTTGATTTACAGTGGAAATTTTTTTATGCTTTTTGTTAGTGTATCCAGAATAGTTGGGGTTTGTTATCCCCTAGTATTTGTATTACCATAACAGCGAACCTATTTAGGGTCTTGCCAGGAAGAGAAAGAAAAAACGGTTTCTTCAGACATACTAACTCTTACACAGAAAATTTGACAATGGGCAGAGAAAAGGAAAGAACACAAAGTCTCAGAGCAAACTATTCCCAAATAAAAACTAAAAATAGAAGAACAAAAATGCAACAGCATGTCAATGATATTTAGTGTATTGGTAATGCCATGGTTAAGAATTAGCACTTATAATCATAGCTGAGATGAGCAAAAGAATATTTTCTAACTCACTGAAGTTAGTCAAGTCAACAAAATGGAAGCATCAATAGTTTTGCAAACAAAATCAAACCAAAAATCCTGAGACATGAGGGAAACAAACTTCATTCATTATGTACATCAATGATGTACTTGCATCTTCTGTAGCCTCAGTTATGGTCAAGTATCTGAATTCCTTAAATAATTTACCTTTTAATTTTGGTTTTTAATTCAACATCCC
This sequence comes from Catharus ustulatus, assembly GCF_009819885.2. NCBI lineage: Eukaryota > Metazoa > Chordata > Aves > Passeriformes > Turdidae > Catharus > Catharus ustulatus. The sequence goes on along the minus strand of NC_046221.1, from coordinate 114,653,285 downwards.
AGAGACTTTTATAAGTGGGAAGTTAATAACAAGGGGAAGTCGTGATAAGGTAAAATCCCATTTCCTACCCCAGAAATTTCAGCACTGAAATGACTGTAAAGCAGGCTAAACCTGAGAGAACGCAAGAAGGAGAAAAAGAGAAAAGAGGAACAGAAATGGCTGGTAAGACAACCCACCAATAGAAAAAAAAGCAATTTCAGGTCTGTTGAGGCAGACTATAAAGAAATCTAAGGCTAAACATTTTTAAGAGAAAGTTATCCTCAAATTATCTGTTCCTCCTGAAACATTATCAGGACTTAAATTATTTTCTAGGATGTTCAGCAACAGATAAATTGATACCCATTATCCTAAATCTCACGTCTTATTGTTTAGTAATTCATCATTCTGTACCTGATACTGACACTGAGTGGCAAATATTATCACATATCAGTGAAGATTTTTCTTCTGACTAATAACAATTAAAGTAGATATGTTTAACAGTATTGCTTCAGTAGAAAAAAAAGGAATTCAACTTTGAGGTAGATTATAAACTAATAAAGATTTTCAGAAATATTTTGGCCAGTTATTTCTCTTTGTTCCTTCAGAAGCCATCACTGGAAAACAAAGCCCTAGTCTGCAGGATTGTGTAGCAGATGGTGTCTGTTAATATAATCAATATAATCAGTAAATCCCATGCATTTATGTTTTTCTGATCAGAAAGTATTGACAATTCCTCAAATAAGTGAGCTGAATTTCTGCTTAACCTTAATACAGCTCACTTTTTTCTAATTACTTTATTGATTTATTTATTGGAGTGTTGAGGATGGGGTGGGAATTTTTCTTCTTTTTTTAAAGGAATGGCATCCTAAAAGAACCAGTCCAATATTTCTATGCTTAGTCAAAATTGATTGTTTCCTTATGTTTCATGTCCTTTATATATTTGTGTCATACGCTTCCAGCTAGAGATCATTGGCACATTTTTTTCAAACAGATAGAGCTAGTACTAACCAGGATGCAAATCCATGCTCTGCAACAGATTTCCTGCTATACCTGACATCCAAATGTTTTAGTGGATCTGGATTGAATTGACTTGTCTCTACAGCTCATAAAATTTAATACACATCAAATTAATTGCAATGTGTCAAGGAACAGAAGAGGAATTGCTGGGGGTAGCTCAATGGTATTTTCCTCTCATCATAAGAAGCATGAGAGGACCCATAATTATTGCTGAAATTGTAACTATTAAAAATCAAAAGTGTAAAGATACACAAAAAGAGGGGGAAATATTGAATATGTTTTTATATATGTAAAACATATATATTCCACACTTACATGTACATAATGTAAGACATATTTAACATCAGATTTATAACATTTTCTCTTCTTCCTGTAGTTTACAGAGTAATTTTCTGTAAGTAACATTTCAACTAGGCAGTTTCTGAAAACAGAAAACAAGAATGCTAGCAGTCATGAAAAAATGCCCAGAGATGTTCTCTGAAAAGCCTTATTTGAAAAGAAAATGAAAGAAAGATCATGATAAATATACTAATGAAGGCTGTAGTTTAGGAGAAACACTCCTAGTATTCCTCTTTCATAAAGGGGTCTGCTGAACCAGCAATGAATCATCCAGTGAAACTGGAAAGAAAGCATTTTTTAAAATGTTGAAAGGAAGTCCTCCATGTACACAAAATTCACCTGTAAAATCTTTGCCATAACAGTGACAGTTCGGCACAGCACTGAGCATCACCAAGAAGACGATGAATAGCTGCATTTCAAGTTAATAGAGACTGCCATAACTACCTTATTGATTCTCAGGTTTCTAAGCGCTAGTTGTGACATGGCTGGTTAGGATAAAAAGAGAAAGCTTCCCTATGAGAAGATTATTGACCATTGAAAGTTCTTGGAGTTGTCTTTAAAACACATGGCAAGATTCAATTTGTAGTATGCACAAATCGGAATAATTATGGAATGCCCAACATTAATCTATTTGGAAGTAGAATATACAGTAATTTCATGAATACAAGCCGCAGCAATTTGACAAAAATTTTGGTGGAAACCCGGAAGTGCGGCTAATACTCAGGAGCGGCTAATATGTGAATAATTTTCTGACATTTACAACCCCAGACGCGCCAGCCAGGGTGCTGAACCAAGCACCTGCCAGTAAAAGCCGGCATTTCGTGATTGTTACAAAGTGTTACTCTGTTGCCCTGGCTCCCTGCAGGCAGCACGGGGGGCGGGGAGAGAGGCAGGAGAGCTCTCTTCTTCCCTCCTCTGCCGCAGTCCGGGGGAGAGACGGGGGGACCCCGCGCCGCCATTGCCTCAGCTAGGGGAGTGGGGGGGGCCTCTGCCCCCGCCCTCTGCCGCCGTGGCAGGAGCAGGGGGTGCTCCGTGCCCGGCCGGCGCCGCGGCGGGAGTGGGGCCGGGGCGAGCGAACCCAGAGGCGGCGGCCAGCCCCGAGCGGCACCACCGAGCTGGGCCACCTGGCCCTGTCAGCAGCCCCTAGCGGGCCGAGCCTGCACAGCCTTAGTTGAGCCAGTAAACCCCCCGTCATGCCGCGGTTCTGTTACTATTTGGCAACTTGGTTGCACACGGGTCCTCGCTGCGAACGACAGAGCGGTTTATATTCAGGTGTGGTTTATTTATGGACAAAGAAGGAAATATTTGCCAACACCCAGAGATGCGGTTTATACTCAGTGCGGCTTGTATTAGTGAATTTACTGTATATATCTAATTTCAAATTACTACATTGATTGTTAAATTGTGGAAGAAACTTGAGTGTTTCATTTTCAAAACACATTCCAAAATTCTAGGTCCTTTTACTTACAGGATTTACAATATCAAGCTTCTTAATAGAAAGATTTTATATTAATTACTTTCTTCTCTCCTAGTATGATTATATTTTCTACTCAAATTTCCTTTTATATTTATTCATTTGAACTAATGTAATGTTTTTATCTGTACAAAATGGAGGGGGAGAAGTTGGAGGAGAAGTAAATGTAAGCAACTTATTTATTACATATCTATTTCTTACAGTACCCTCTTGGTCAGGACAGTTTCCATTAGTATTTTCAAGGAACAAATAAATAAAAATAAAAATATGTTTCCAGGATGTTTTTCCAAAAATGCATCCTCAATGAGAAAGTACTGATTTCTATAACAACTTCTATACAAATTCCCCACTTAACAATTGTAGTAAAGGAACTTGGGCTGACTAACATTTAACTTCTAGATTAACTTTGAGCCGGATGATAATTTCCTTTTCTTCTTACACATACTCGTGTTGCACCACTTCCCCTATTTTGCTCAGCATAACCAGTATATTTAAGTTCAGCAGACACTGGTCACTAATAGTTGCAACCTATCTGTGGCTGCAGTTGCTGACAGACTCTGGTCCCAAGCCATGATTGAATCTTTACCACCAAACCAACAAAACCCATCTCTTACCAGCTGAATTACGGAATACTGGAAGAGATAAGAAAGTAGTAGATTTTTTTTTTCCACAGTTATTGTGAAAAACAAGTCACGGTCATGTAAACAAGGTCAGTGTATCTCACCTTTCCCATGATTTACTACATTCTGAGGCATGTCCTAACATTCTCTGTGGCCTTTAAGAGCTCATGTCATTTTCTGAGACCAACTTTACTATGAGTGCAGCTATATTTCTTGGAAAGTGTGGGATTGTGATAGCTGTTACTGGAGAATGGCATTGCCATCTTCTGACCAATGCTTTAGCTCCTCTCTTTCATTTGCTGCCTGCATTTCACTGCTGGTCTCAAGTAACAGAAAAGTTTCATTTTTCTGGTAGTCTATACTGTGGAGGAAAGATGGGGATTTACTCCCTAGTGACTATGTTTTCCTGAAAGCTGACAGCTTCATCACAGACTCCTCCATACTTTGGAGCTGGTCCCCTCAGTGGAATTTTTCCTGGCTCTTTTTTCCCCCAGACAATGTGAATTCCAACAGATTCTTCAGGGATTGCTCTAATGGCCCTGCAGTCCACTATGACATGGTTTTAAACGAAATTGCATTTCTTTGGCAACTCTATAGTGAAAGTGAGAAAAGAATGAAGTACTGGATGAAAATAATCTTTTCTGTATGCACACTGTGAAAAACATTACTGAGGAATGCATACCACAGAAAACTCACCTACCAGCTGCTGAAATATTAACTTGGACATGTAGCATGCTATGAGCCAGTGCTTTTCTTAGAATCTTGTCAAAGCAGCATGACACTGTCTGAAGGCAAAAACCTTCACACAGTTTGCTTTAAAGATCACCTATACTAACAGACACTTGGGTCTTTTGGAATGCTTTCAGCATTTTAGGGTTGCAAGTGGGTTAACTAAGCTAATTAATTACTTTGGACCACATCATTCCTAAAGAAAAATGACATTCCTTGTCAAGAAGTTTTTGTGATTTTTTTTTTTAAGTCCCTCAGATTTGCAGCAAGAATATATTTCTTTTTTTATGAGCCTTCTGGCTTTCCCCATAATACTGTTATAATGCTCTTTGATAACTGACATTGCTAGCATTACTTGCATGCCCAGCTCATTGTTCTTAACTTACAAGTTTTCCAACATTACCCAACTAGCTGACCAAAGTACCCAGTGCAATTAATTGCATTAACCTTTCAAATCTATATGAAGAAACAACATGAATTATGGTATCATAAATATTTATCGTCACCTCTCCTCAAATACTTTTGGCACTTACATATAATCAAAATGGATAGTCCAGTTTAATGACCCTGAAAAATAGCTATGATATTTACAGAAATAGTTGATAGACATGCACAGGTTCTTTTCTTCCAGTTCATTTATAATGGTGGCAAGGTGCCTGCTCAGGGGCTTCTCATATCCTATCCCTAACATAAAATGTACTGTATTTGCATAAATTGGTTGCCAGAAAAAGAAAAATGTCTTTTTGATAATGTCCTATCATGTGCCAACCCTGCCACATTGAAGCTTCATGCCTCTTTCCAAAGGATTATATCAGTCCATATTTAATTGCAGAAAATAGCTTACATATTTCTTGTAAACAGCATATTTTCAAACCAGAAGTGTTGTGTATAGCTGGTTAACACATAATAAGAAGAATGTTAATTCCTAAATAAACAGCATATGAGTCTTTACCCTCTGCCCCAAAATGAAACAAATAGGACTTGAAAAAACATAGGTGCCTTAGATAAGTCTAACAGGGGATTAAAGCCTGTGTCAGTTAATTGTAAAGGACATTGCCATCCCACAACTTGTGCCTAACTTGCACCTTCATTTAGCTGCAGTTTTGATGCCCTATCTAAATACATTGTCATTCATGATTGTTATATTTAGATCTGCCTCTCCTTGTGCAAGGTACATTCTTCAGCCTTTTTTCATATCCTTACATCGAAAAGCAAAAAATTACCAACACCTGCACTAATGAAGGAAGTGTGTGTAAATGTGCATGAGAAAGGAACAGTCCATAATTAAAAAATTAAAAACAAAATAGCAATTCCTTGCAATCTGTTCGTGGGAAGAAAATAAGAAAAACAATTTTACCTATAGCACAAAGTTGTCACCCAGCTAAAAGAACTGTTCAATAGTATGCAAATATTTGAAGAGATTAGAGTGACTGCAGAACTTAAATAATGGGAATGGAACAGGTCTCCTCCACACCTAGAGAAAAGGAGTTGACCAGATGTGTGTTGATGTATAGCTTGATGTAAAGCACTAGACTTAATGTCAAGGGTTATCTGCATGTTATTGAAACAAACATTCTTGAGACAGATGAATGAATATTTGAATGAAAGAATGGGTTATACAAAACATTGACATTCAAAATCCAAACTTCCCACCCAAAAGTCTTGCTTGAAACTAGACTTTGAGAAGAATCCTGTCTACTTTAATGCAGCATGAATTTTGACTGGGCTCAGGAAAAAAAAATTATATTGAAGTCTACAATAAATTAATGTTGGTCAGTGGAAGAAATATCAGATGCTTCCAAATAGAAAGGAAGTAGTTTTTCCCCAGATAGCTCAGTGTTTAACCAATCCATCCAATATCACTCTAAATGTATAAAATCCTTTATATCATTACAGCTGTAACTGTGATCAGATAAAATATGTATTTCCTGAATAGTCATGTAAATGCTGACTCCTGCCTTATGGCTTTAGTCTTTAGATTTTCTGATTCCCTCTTTGGCAGATTCCAGAATATCCCATATCACACAAAACATCACCTGGTACAAAACAAAGTTCAGGTGTCTGTCTCTTCTTCAGAACTCAAACTATTTGTCCAGAACATATTTCTCACAAACTACAAAGTATTCTAAGAGTTAAAAATCAAGATTTTAAAAGGTGCTACTATTTTTAGATGTTACAAACTCCTATTACACAGTTTCAAAAGTATTAGCCTTATCAGCTGTTCTTTAATGGAAGCAGCACTTATACAATTATGTTCACCTTCTCCTAAAAGCTTGCAATCTATACAGCAAGGAAAAAAATAAAACATGCTGAAATACTTGCTTTTCTTTTCTGTTCAACATTATTTCAGTAAAACCGTGTTGTATACTAGATGGCAACAATTACCTCATCCTAGTGAAAGGCCAGACTGCAACCATCATTTTTTCCAGCTTGCATTAAAATTTTAGTGCAGGAACCTGAGCAAAACATAGGTTTGCAACTGTCACAGCAGGTGTACTGTATGCAGTGGTCTATTAAAGAAATAAAGATTACTAAAGTAAGTGCTGCACACTATAATGCTGTAGGGTTAGTAAAATGTCTTTTAAAAGTGTAGCACTTATGATGCTGTCAGTCTATTGACTGGTGTGACATAATAACCACTTTTCCTGAAAGCTGAAAGTACTCAGCTTCTCACAAGTCCCAGCCCCATCTATTGGTGAGAGAAATTACAAACATCTGGAGTCAGGAGCAAGTCTCCCTGAACATCTGCAACTTTAGTGTAGGGAGTACAGAAAATGGAGAAAGGGATGTTGGGTTTTGGTATCCTTTTCCCCACACAGAAAGGCACATGTCAGGCAGAGCTGAAAGCAAGTAATATTAAAAGAATGAACATGTTTTCTCTGCTTAAGGCTAGGTAGGAAACTCAGAAGATATATTCCTGGTGTAGAAGATAGTAGACATATTGCAAAACTTTTTATCACTACTTCCTACTGCAAATAATCTCACCACCAACTAGTGCTATTTTCTTATGACATGCATTGCTTTTTAAAAGTGTAATGATATTTCTAACTGTGAGATTAGTTAAATTATGTTAGTTTGGCTTAAACTTTATTTAAGAAGGAGCAACTATTTTTTGCAGCTATTTATCTTACTAAGCTGTGTTTACTCACACCTGTGTTTCCATCACACCTGATAACTAACCTCTCTGAAAATGGTCATTTTAAGCGGTAGTCCCTCATTATTGCAGATATTTTTGATGGTATCAAGAGCAAGGAGCAGGCATAAACAGACATATTTAGGAAATACAAGTATTTTACTAGGGATAGGGTGACTTCAGAGGATCCAAGTGAGAGCAGCAACACCCATGACATGTAATTACCTCCAGCACAGACAGTAGGTTGTGAGAGATGCTCATCTTATATTCTCCCTGCTCTTTTGGAGCAACCATCACATCATCACCCTATGGTCAGTAAAATAGCCAAGATAAGCCAGAGGTCCTGGCTATGTCATTCCTTATTATTACACCTATTCAGTCTGAAACTGCAATCATAGTTGAGTAAGGAACAAAGTGTAGGTGCCTCTTAAAAAGGCAAACCAGTAGAGCTTCAGAAAGCTGACAATACTCTCACTTCACTTGAGTTCAGTGCTGAACTCGGGCTTTTTCAAACCATCTGTGATTCATCTCTGCAGTCTCCTAGTTTCAAAGTGCTTGCTTCTGCATTTATACCAGCCTTGCCAGAGCACCACACCTGTGAGACACCTGTGAGCTGTTCTGCCACCATGCTACCACCCGTTTCTGTGCTGTGCCATATATCCCAAAACAGGTTAGTCACTAAATTTCAGAGTCATCTTCATGCTCCATGTAAATGGAGTAAGAGAAATTCCACCAGGGGAAGCACTAGAAATAATAAAAGACAGTAAATACTAATTAAAATTGTGTCCTGCATTAACTTGGTAGCGTGCTCAGTTACTTGCTATGTATAACATGGATATACTTGTGTATAGGGACACAGTCCAAATTTCAGTGGAAAAGCTGACATGAGGTAATATCCTAATGTTCAATCTATCATTCATGAAGCAGAACTCTGTGCATTAAAAGCACCTTTCATCATTAAGGAATGCAATAGCAAATTGGCTGATTAGCATAAATGTATGTTGCTGTCTCTCAAGAGCTATTATCATGCTTTCCAAATGTAGTTGTTTCAGTTATTAAATTTATGAATTCTCCTGGTTTTTTAATATATAAATCTTGGAACCTCTATCACATATGCTATGATTCCCAGTTGGTAGCAGAGCCCTGAGAAATTATAAAATGAACTTTTAAAAAAATATTTGAAGCTGGGGAAAAAATACAGCCATTCAGAAAGGCAATTAATACTGGTAACAGTCTCAAATAAACTCTGGATTGGGAAATTTACAGAATTTAGTCCAGTGAGATTTTGTTAAGCCTTGATATAAACTGCATAAAGCAAATAATAAATTAGTCTCTTCAATCTTTCACTTCTAAAATAAAATACTGTCCCACTTCTGGTATAGAATGACACACATACACACAAAAAAAAATAAAGTATGTTGATATTCATAAGACTATTCCCCTTCTGAGGAAAAAAAAAATAATCAGACCATTATCCCTGAAATCCAAATGTGCTAATCAGCTGAATTCAAGAGGTCCTTTCCCATGAAAAGGCAAAGAAACCCTGGCATTAGTCATTCCATTGACTTAAATAGAACCACTTGAATAAGTGAGAATCTCCCAACTGGGCCAGAGCTTTTTTAACACTACATTGTAAATTATAAAAAGATATACTGTACTGTATCTCTTCCATTAGGCATAGTTCAGCTGTCGAAAATTGTACTGTTGGTATCTCTTTTATCACCCAGTGAGAATATATCTAAGATAATGAAATCATACATTACCCTTTGAGATTTACAAATCTGACACCACATGTAATGTCTGCTCTCCCTTCTTTAGATTAATATATAGGGAGGCATCTCTTTGTATGAGGAAAATTATTTCTTTCAGTTCTCCATAATTTTAGAGGTCATTTAATGAACAGAATGACGATTTGATAGAATCTTTCTCTCATTGTAACTAATCTAATAAGTATCTAACATTTTAGGTAGTACTGTGCTATCTGTATTGCTGCTCAATGAGGCTGCCACTTGTTTCAAAGACAAAAACCAGACTGGCAGGGAAGCAGCAGTTTGGCTTAACTTCACATAACTCACTTGTCGGAGAATTTCAAATCACTCTTCATATCTTTAGTGAACTCATTCGTTCAGGAGAAACAGCTTGGGCTTGGCAACTGATTTTGGGAGTACATATTTCTCTGATGTTCTAGGGAGTACTAATTTGTGCCTTATAAATTATACAAAGTACCTATCAAGCAGTAAATAGGTAAATGGAAGCGAAGGTCAGCAGTGTTTGAATGAATCTGCTGCTGAAGATTTGTCCTCTGATATTTTAATTGCTCCCCTCTGATGCATTCAAAAGGGATGATTATCTTTAAATAATGGTGAAAATATAGACCCTTTTTAACTCTCTCTGCCTCATCAGCCAAATCAAGCTTAAATTTTATGTATTCACCTATAAGGCACCTCGTAGCTCTGTATGCAGTACTGGCTTATTTCTTCTCTTTCTCCTGTCCTTGCCTCTTCAGACCTGTCAAGCTGCAGGTTTTTTCCTTGATCTTTTCCTATTTTATATAATCATCACTGCACCATTTTTCAGTTTGCATAATAGTATCTGTAGTGATATTCTGACTAGTCTTATTAATTTGCCTGGTTATTTACATTATACACATAGAACTCTGTTATTGGATATGCATTGCCCAGCCAACTAATGCTGCCTGTTGTTTCCAGTGCTTACAGAAATTCTTTTTCAAGTCTTGATCCCATTTTCAGGGCAAAACAGCATGTTTTTAATGACAGGAAGGATGAAAGGAACGGGTTAGCTGCTGTGTCCATATTGTAGCACTGTAAATCCACTTGTACAACAGAAGATTGGAGGGTTTGAGCCAATGGTTTGAAGCACATCTCATGTCTCTGGGATTTTATAAGAAGTTTTGAGGAAGAGGCAATGATTTTTTTTTTCTGTGAAGTGTTCACTGCCACTTCCATGTGGTGATCAATCCTAGGTCAGAGTGAATTTTGCTTAAACTCACAGTTGCCATCCACTTTAAACAGTTTATTAAGCCCTGGGCAAAGACCCAGAACTCCACAGGTCACTTTACTGCTGCTGCAGAGTAGTGACTGTATCCCCTTTCCTTAAAACCTCAAAGACATTTGTCTTGAAATTTCTGATTTTCAGAGTTTTTAAGAGGTTACTAGTTGAGTAGTGGCAATGAGTTTTGTCCTTCAACCTATTTTATAGATCCAGGTTTCTTGTCAGTAGGTTACAAATTAAATTCCCCAACACACACAGACTATTCAGTGATTCACCACAGCTTTTTAATCATAACTCACAGTATGTGAAGTAGTTCTCCACAGGAATGAAAGATTGTCAGAAAAAAAATACACAGATACATTTTATTCTATCATTGAGCAGAGGCTGGACATGATAGAGTCTTGAAGGTCTTTTTTCAGATTTCTTTAAAATATTTACTTTTTCTTTTTTCCTGTATATTTTGCAAATACATTACTTCAAAGACTACAATTCCCCAATAGTAGAAGTATTCTTCAGGCAGCTTTCTATCAAACTGGAAGATGTTACCCAGCTATCCCACTCATCAGGACTTGTTAACCAGAGGTTTGAAGCCTACAATAAAGATAATGTGCAAGATAAACCTTCATGCATTCACCACTCACTGTAGATGGCTTCTGCTGTGAGCCACTTCTAATTCTTTTGATGAGAAACTTCCCTAGGAGACGAAATAACAGGTATGCCTACGTGCATGCTGCTTGTCTACATCAATTCACTGAAACCTGTGGGAGAGATGCAGCACAACAAAACTGTTTACAAAAACCAGCTTGTTAAAGGAGTCTAGAAAACTTCCCCCTTATTTTTCACCCACTTCCCCACACACTCCCCTCTGATATGTAAGTGGAACCCCTAGATTACAGGGAAGGAGACCAGGGAAAGTTTCACAAAACCCAGAATGTTAGACCTCTGGATTTCTAAATTGTCTGTTTCTGAAGCTTCAATGCAGGCAGCAGCCAGCTCACACTGGCTTCATCCACCCATGGATGTGATTATCAGTGCAAAAACTGAAAGCAAACACAGAGATTACCTGCTTTAGGTAGGCAGTAGAATGACTAGCAAAGGAGAAGAAACAAAGCATAGCTCAGGCTCAGTAAATGCCCACTAGTGGCAACCACTTTCTCTGTGCCTTCCCAAACCAATTAAAAAAATAGTATAAATCCAAGGATGAAAAACAGTACCAAAATTTGAAAGCGAAGGGAAAGAATGCATTTTATTATCTAGACTAGACTGCTATAATTCAGTCAAATCAAGGCATTCCAGGTAGTTTGGTACTGAAGATAGGATTTCTGGTTTGCTTAAAGAAGGGAGTTAGTTCTCAGTATTTATTTTCTACCTTGTACATTATTTATACTTACACGTACAAATTATTACATGAAAACCTTATACCTGCATTGCTGAAAATCTTTTTGCCTGGGATGGTTAAAAAATAAAGGTAAACAGAAGTAGCTTTTTCTCTTATAATCTTAAAACACAAATTGACTAAAAGAGTCTGTGTTTGCCTTAAGATAATGTTGTGTAAAGAATATTTGAAAGGACATAGGCATTCTTTCCTGGGGACCTCCTGATGGCTCCTGACATTTCAACCTCGTAATGTACCAGGCCGATTTTATTTTGTTTGTGCAATTAGTCATGTTACTTAGCAGTATAAAAAATGCTTTTTACACTAAACTCCAGGGAATAAAATATGCAGAATTCATGAGATACAAAACACATCAAAATTCATTTCCTGAGCAGAAGCACTGAAACATTGTGTAGCAAAAACTATTACTTTTTCCATTGTGTTTGTAATAAAGAACTCAAGCAACCATGCCCTTCAGGGCTGGGCTCCTCACCACTTCACTTGAACTCAGCCTCAGCATTGAGCCATGGCATGTGAAGTTAATTACTCTGGGCATTGGGGCTCTGAACAGAAGAATGACCCTATTTGCAGCTCCGTGTACCGTGTACCACGCTACAGTGAATTCTTTCAGTACCTACACATCGCACACTTGGTGCCTCCGAATGGAGTAATAATTCTGGCACTCTGGAGGAAAGCTCAGCTGTCATCTCATTTTCGCAGGGACACTCATCTTCCCCGATAACCATTTAATGGGGGCTGACATCAGTCCACATCCAGTCACTGTCACCCTCCCAGTTCAAACAGCATGAAAATCCAAGGGTTACAGCTTTCAGAAACTGTCATGCAAGAGAGCAGGATTGAAGCAGTTTCTGAGCCTGGATCTTGTGATCCTGACGCCTTTCCATCAGCTTTTGTGATAAGGACATCAGAATTATGCAGATTCAGAAATCTGTGGCTGTGAATGACTCCCCATCCAGAGAACCAAACACTTTCTGCAGGTGACATGTTTTACATAATTTGGCAAGATGGTTGACTCACCAAGGAGCTGAATGTTTTCATAGGAACCACATAGCTGGGGAAAAATAATTTAACAAAAAAGCCCTTTAGACATGATTGCTCATCAAATAACTAACTACCTTCAGTTACTGCTGAAGTGAGAACTTTCAGTACCTTTAACAAATGAAGAAATGAAAAAATACCCCACCCCTCAACATGTGCTGAAATGTCCGGCTTTACCTGACATGGTCAAAAATTATGTCAGATGGTGTGATGTATATCTGGTCAACAGTTACATTAACCCAGAAGAGGAATAAAATAAGTGAGGAAAGGTCCATGCATGGTAAACATCAGTTGGAAACCTAACTCAAATAATAGAGGTATTTGGTTTCTTTAGCAGGATCTCTACCATTTTATTTATTTGTATTTCGATACATCTTCAGCTTCAAATAAAGTTCTTAACACTCAACTTTTTGAACAGTAGTTGCAGGAAATTGAATAGTCACTTGGAGGCAGAAGACAAGATTTCTTGAGATATTCCTTCATTTTTCACCAATGCAAGGCAGTAAGTTTACAGATTTTTTTCCCAATCCTTCTTGGTTTCTTTTTTTTTTTTTTTAATTTCTTGATGTTGGTTAATTAATTGATTTTGTTGTTCATTTATTTATGTCTAACCTAGAAATAGGTTATTTTGCAGCTTCTGATTTTGATACATCAGATACAGGGCTTGCATAATCATGTAGGGAGAAAAGAGCACAGAGAAGAACTATGAAATAACTCTTGAATATTACCTTAATTCTATGCAGGATAGAAAATAAATTATAGATTGAACTTTTAACTTATTAGGTCTGGACTAGTCATCCAAGCAGTTTTTAATCCTGGTTACCATTTGCTAAAATTCTTTTGCCAATAATAATTCACACACCTTTGCCAATCTGTTATCCAGCTCTAACAGAAACAATGATGTTTGATTGGATGTACAGAAAAACACACTTGATCTCTTCCTAAAACATGCATATGCGGGGATGGGTTGCATTCAAAGGAGAATTAGGTGACTCTGAAAGAAATAACTTTAAATGTTCTACTCTTTGGGAACTGTTCTTATTTTTGTACAGCCCATATCAAGCAACTCTCTGTGACTTCCAGCACTAAAAGGACATTCCTGACATGTTTGATATGCCAATACCATGTTCTCAGTAGCTGTAGAGAACTGGATTTGCTAGTTGCAATTAAATGGCACTTCTTTTCTTATTGTTAACTCAGTAGTGTCACCATGTATTCCTACTAGATTTTTTCAGACCCAATGATGTTGTGGTTCCTTCATTTGTTTTTTTCTTTCCTTTAAGGAAAATATGATGAAGCATGTTCCTATCAACAAAATTTTAGTCTGAAACTCTCAAAATTCTAAAAAAAAATGCCCCATATCTCCTGAAGCATCATCAGGAACAGAACTCTCCTGTTTCTCTCTTTTTTTCATTCATTTTGTCTTCTATTCTCAAGCTCTGAGTCTCTCTTTTTTTTTTTTTTTAATGCCAAAGCTAAATCTGAAGCTTCAAAACAGACAGCAATGAAGGTGACACTTTAAGAAAACTAGAGTAGGTTAGGTCTGAAACGGTTTTGCCTAAATTGACACTTCAATGTGCAGAGCTTTCAGATGACCCAGCAGAAAAGGAAACATCACGTGTTTCCTGACATACTCAGTGAAGTTACTGCAAGGCATATCGTGATTATTGAGACACATGGACTTCCATAGAAGTTACTCAGTTGCCATCATATTAAAATAATAAAGTGGGGTTTTGTCCCACTTTTCTCTTTTTTTTTTTTACTACAAAATATAAGTTCCTGTAACTTGTTTTCTACATTACTAAAGAACTGTTACAACAATCCAGATTATGAAATTTCAGATTAATCTATGTGATTTTACATGCTGCTTAGTCATAAATTGTCATAGTCAACACTGATCTCAGTAAGGACACTTCTCAGGTAAACAGTACTTGACATAGTATCTCTTTCCCTTTTTGATTATTTAGTAACTGTTATAGTCAGTGGCTTGGTTGCATGATAATACATTTTCTTCTTGCACCTGGATAGCTAAAAAAATTAAACCAGAGAATAAAGACCAGAAGGTTGTGATTTACAGCATATGATACTTCTAGGGAAATTATTAATATTAATATTGATTTTTGAATACTCTTCTCAAAGTTTTGTACCTTTGCACATTTTAAAAACTGCCAGACAGTTGTCTGAATAATCATCAATAATATTGAACTAGTTGTATAATCTGACTGATTTAATCTTTCCTTATTTCTGGGGAAAATTGAACTTTAATTTAATGTGTTTCTAACCATCCTAGTCTACGTCCAAGAAGCCAAGATTTTTTTTCTTATTAAAGCAAATCTGATCATATAAAAAAAAATCATAGTCTGTCAAGCATAAAACATGCTACTCATGAATTAATATTAATATTTGAGCCATTCCCAAGGTTTTAAATTGTCCAATTAATATATACAATCACTTGGTGGATTTAGAATATGTTTAGAATATTTAAATTAATGATTTTGCTGTGTCACTATCAAATTTTCAGGGAAAAGTCAGCTTATGGCAGCTAATTACAAAGAAAATTACTCTAAGAACACAGAGATGAATTGTTGGAAAAATGATCCATGACTTCCACAATTCAGTTCAGGTTATGACATCCTTTGTGTTACAAGCTCTCTGGATCTTGAATTCTGCACCTTTTTGAAATAGCATTGAAAGGTTAACTTTAAAGAACACATACTAGAAAGCATCTCAGATTATGGGAGAAAATCAAATACCATAATCTCCAAAACATATACTGCATCCAAATGAAGGGCAAATTTACCTGTTCAAAGAACTGATTTGTGTGTTCTGCAGCAGTGCAGCAATTGCTGATGGAAAGATCCTTTGCAGTTTTTCTTCTCCGAAATGGAAGCAATTAATCTGGTTGATATTTTGCAATTTCATCATTTCCTCTAAAATAAAACTTAACTCTTAAAAAAAAAAGTGTCAAGAAAGAAGGAATCTTATCATTGTTAAGAGCCTTTTAGAGCTCAGAACCAGGGACATGGAAGTCCCTTCAGGGCAGCAGACTCACGTCTCCCATTCTCAATATTCTATGGACTGTTTTCCTATGTGTTTTTCCCTTCTGTTCTCATTAACTTTACTGATGAAAACCAAAGAAAAAGCATTTGTCTGAGAACTTTCCATTTTAATAAACCATCACAACAAACAACTGTAACTTCCCAGGTACCGAAGAAGCTTGCCATTTGAGACAGAGCCGCTCCTTCTAATATTAAATATTAAATAATAATATTAAATACTTATTTAATACGTGTTAAGCCTGTTAATGACTCTGCTATCCCATCCAGGCAGAATCCTGGACACATGGGATCAATTCCTAGGAGAGTGGTGGAGGCACACCCAGATTGGATCCACAAAATTTGTTCCTCAGCTTCAATATTTTAATACCCACTCAGAGTATAAATATGGCAGCAGTAAAAGTTGTATAATGAGAAGTCTTTATTGGAGTATACAGAATCTATGACTGATTCATGGAATGTGCTATTTCTGCAAGGAATGCAAATGATGTGCTGATTCCAATTGAAATATTCTTACTTGCACCAACTGAAAAGCAGGCTCAGGACATGTAAAATGTCATTATTAGACACAGTGTTTACATAGGACTTGTTTTCATTACTGTTCATCACTCATGCATATACCCTTTCCTCTTCTACTACCATGATATTTAGAAAGATGAAAAATTAAAGGAAGTATCAATCTAACTTCTGTGCTATTCCTTTTTTTATGTTCTTAAGAATACTGAGAAATGTGCTTTTTTTTTCCTACAGATGTTTCAACTCTATCTGTAGAGCATCAAGTAATATTCACAGAAATTATAGTAAAAGACAGAAATGAATTCACTGGATTTCAACATATTGATCTGTTTTATATTAAAAAATACTAATTCAATATATTTAAGAACAAAAACAACAAAAAATAAAATAAAAAAGAAAGAAAGGAAAAAATATGCTGTTGACAGATGACCAGAGAAAATAACCTGTAGGAAGGTTTTAAGCTCTGAGGATTTATTTTTACCTGCTGGGTTAGAGATGGCCAAGAGCAGAAATAATGATCAGACAGACAAATACACAACCACAAATAAGCCTGTGCCATTGCTCCTAGCAACTGTTCATTATTTAAAACAGTGCTACTTTGAAGAGAAAAGTAAAATGCTTGAGACCTATTCTTTGTATAAAGGTAATGGAAGGCTGTTAAAAGGTTGAGCATCCTGAAAGAACTTTGAAGGTAAAAGGCAGTCTTCAGAAACATTTCTTGTGATAGGTATTTAGAAATAGGATGTGATTTGTGTTAAATAAGTCAAGCGTTGCAAAATCTGCAGGTCCCTATCTATAGCAGTTCGCAAGGGGTTGTAGATGTCCATGTTGTTTTGTTGCCATTTACTGAACCAAATTATTCAATTTAATTTTTGGTATGATTTCCATACTCAGCATGTATTCAAAGGATGCAAATAAACTAGAAAATGTTGCACTTTGATAGAATGCAAGGGGAAAATGGCACACATGAAAGCTTTTCATCATATACACCACAGAATGAATCAGAAGCCCTTGGAAAAACCTTGGTTCTGAGGGATGGAATATGACCCTTCATATATTCAAAAAGGTTGTTTGACTATCCCACAGGCACAAATATAACTTGCCAGTTCACTTAGGGAGTAAATAGTTTTTATAATGTCACTTGGAGCGACTCCTGGGATGGTGCTGGGCAGCTCCAAGAGTCGGACCCAGGGATCCTTGTGGGTCTCTTCCAACTCAGCATATTCTGTGATTCTGTGAACTGCTAGTCACGTCACCACGAAAAAATCTGCTGGGAGCTATTAGACTCATTTATCCTTTTTATTCTGGCTGCTCTCTACTTGTGTTAATTCAACACACTTGCCTGAAAAACAAACTGCTCAACTACGGGAATGGACCTTGATGCAAGGAAATGAGGCGGCATTTGCTTCTTTTCTTTTTACTTTTAACTTTTGAAGAACTACATCGCACCCAGCAGTTTATCAGACTGACACATCTAGTTGCGATACTGCCTGATGTGATGTGGCACAGCCCATCAGGTACTTGAGAGTCAGATTCTACTTCTCTGTTTTGACAGCAGCCGCTCAGTCCCAGCACAGGTTGATTTTGCTTCGTTTGCTTTGCTGGGATAGTATCACACTAACACATATTTGAGTGTGAAATAACAGAAGCAGAGCTAAAGTCACAACCTTGTGATGACGCTTTCCATACCTACGCTTCGCTTTAAGTCCTTCATGACCACGCTGGTGTCTGTATGGTTTATCTAGACCTTTCATTTTTAAGAATAACAGAAAAACTGAGTTTGTTTTTTTCCAAATTCCATATCAAGCTTAATAGTGCATGTCAATCACACCATCATGTCCAGGTAAGTGCATACACAGAGTTTGGGTTAACAAAACTAGCAGGACTGCAACTCCCACAGGAAAATTCCCTTCCAAATTCTTTGTTCAGCATAAGTCACCATCAGTATTCTTCCCCCCCCAACTTATTACTGGGGTGCATTACAGAGGTCTTTCTACACACAACTTCTGGAGCTTTTCCAATAAAATGAGTATGAATTTTTCTTTAGAAGACAATGAATTTTCATACAAAAAAACTCATGCAGTTGAAGAGCTGATATTCCTCTCTGCTGTTGTTTTTCAGTTTTGGTTTTAAGTGAATAAAAGGAAATCTGTGTAGTTTGAAGTCCCTAGGAATCCTCTCAACTACAAAGAAAGAAGCTCATGTTGCTGAGGTGACAGCAGACAGATAAAACCAATACCCAGGAGAGAAAATACCAGCAGATGTATGGCTCAATTTGAAGTATTATTTTTATTATTTGCAGCTAAATCAATTATACCTGGTATTTTTAGCTGTAGATCAGATCTGTTCCTAGTTTTATGTGAATGTTGATGAAAGTATCACTTTTAGCACACAGTCTGAAGGTTTCTTTGTAGTGAATAAAAAATATATTCCAGTGATATTTTTTCCCATTGAAACAAATATTTACACAATTTCAACCTTCTCTTTAATTATGTATTACAATGTCCACTTTCATCCTCAGACAAGCCCCATACTCTGCAGATCAGCTTTGCCCAAGGTCTGCAGGCAATTCTAAACAAGTGTTTGAAGACCCCTGAAAATGAGTCTAATGCTACTTGCCTCCAGGGTGGTTATCCCAGTTACACTCCCATACAGTGCTTATGCTAAAGAATTAACCTTATTATCATACAAGAATGACTTCTGAGTGGCTGCAGCTGAATTAAAATAACAAAGGGACCTGAACATTTTAAATTTCATAAGGGCTTTTAGTGGGTCAAATGAGGCAGGGGGACTGATGGAATAGCACAGATCACTTGTGTAAATATGTAAGAATAGCAGTTACTTGTTTCCAAATTTAATTGCCTCTCTCTGGGAAAAGAAGTTAGGATAATGTTTGCAATGCAATAATTTTTGCTGAAATTTCTTTCCATACATCAATCTTTTCCTCAGTAATATGGGAAGCTTGTTTTTATGAGCTCAGAAATCTATTTGATAGTTATAATATATGGATTCAAAGATTACTCAGGGTCTGCTTTCATTTGGTTTGATGTGTGGGGGTTTTTTTAGCAGAAATTAACAGTTTAGCTTTCCTTTGCCTTGTGATTGCCTAACTTAACCAGGGTCACAAGGATAAATTGAGATTTAGAAAGGAAATGTACATAGTTCTGGGAATCTGAGCTCTTCTGTGCAGTTCCATGATCTCATCATCCACAAACTCATCCTTTCCCACAGCTCTCCACTCACTCTGCCACTTTCTCCTCCTGTCCTCATCAAGCAGGATGTAAGAAAAGGACAGGCTTACACTCATCCCACACTCATCCCACAAAGCACAGCCAGCAGAATCACAGAACAAGAAAGATTATTCCTTTCTCTTCCTCTCTTCTGCCATTTAGTTGTTAAACTAAGGGGAATGCATCAAGCAGTAAATACAACAAGCATGTCTGGAACCAGGTCATTAGTGTTCACTCAGCAAACTTAATAGGTATAAGAGGAAGGAAAGCAGAAGCAGACCCATGTAGTGAGTAGTTTCATTGGCTTGTGGGGCCAGATGTGGCTCTACTGCAGTTTGTGAGATTACCCCTGAGTGAATATGGTCTGTAGAGAGATTAGTCCTCTAGAAGAAAATGGCACCTCATCAGCTGATATTTTGCTTTCTGGAAAACTGGTTATGTCTTGATAGCACAGATTAGGGCATGAAACAAAAGAAAAAAGAGCAATTACCAGTCAAGGTGAATATAAATAGGCCTAAGTCAGTGTGATAGAAATTAACTGACTCGTTTTTATAAGCTAGGAAGCTGTGCAGGACATAAACAAATTACAGAATTTTCCTTCTTTATACAGTAATAGAGGGTCCTTGGAAAGTAAACAAACAGCGAGCACTAGGAAGATTTATGTCATAGCACTAGTTAAAATCCCAGCCAAGAAAGGGAAAAATACCTTGGATTTAGCTATAGCAATAAAAATATTTTTAAAAGAACATATGGACAAGCCTTCTGATAAAATGCTTAGATTATTGCAGGAAAAAAATATGGACTAAAATGTGTGTGCAGAAGGAAAACACATGGTAGATGAGAGCTCAGAATTAAAGAACAAGGTTGTCAGGACCTGGTTTTAGTAAATGCAAGAACTGAGGGTCTCTTTAAGCATTTGATTGCCTTGCAGTCACAGTCTTAGAAACAGCCTCATGGCTCCAGTATAGACCATTAATAGGCCAGATTCTTCACCTTACTAACTGCATCTGGAGCTGTCAGCCTCTGACTTCTCCAGGGGACAGAGAAGGAAAAAACATCACAAATCTCAGCAGAGCTAAAACAATAGAAGCCTTCTATGTACATTTGTTAGCTAAACTGGAACAAGGGAGGTGTGGATGAATGTTCCCCTCTGCAGCTGTGTAAGAGAGGTGCTACTCTCCAGCAGGATGACAATAATAACCAGCTGACAAGGTGTGAGGTATGTGAACTCCTTTCACCATCTCACTGGGTTGCAAGGATTAACTTTTAGAATTGAAGCCCATAAAAGCGATTAAACACTCACCATTGTGGGTGCATTAACCCAGGATACTGAAGAATTAAAGATCCAGAAGGTGGATCAAGCTGCTAAGGTTGAGGTGGCTCAGGTGGATCTGGGCTGGCAACATTAGGGTGAATTATTCATAGTCTGTTGTGGTTTAACCCCAGACACACTAAGTACCATGTAGCTGCTCCTTCACTGCTCTCATCTCCACAGCCCTGGTGGGATGGAGAGGAGAATTAGATAAAAATAAAAACCTGTGGGTTCAGATAACAATTAATAATTTAAATAAAATATAA
Organism: Catharus ustulatus; assembly: GCF_009819885.2. NCBI lineage: Eukaryota > Metazoa > Chordata > Aves > Passeriformes > Turdidae > Catharus > Catharus ustulatus. The sequence goes on along the minus strand of NC_046221.1, from coordinate 114,632,168 downwards.
TAATAATAATAATTATTATTATTACACTTTTTAAAAGAAAGAGAGGAATAAAACAAAAAAATCCAAGTAATCCACAATGCAATTGCTCACTCTACCCACTGACTATTTCCCAGCCTGTCCCCCAGCAGTGATTGTTATGCCACAATTGATATCTCATTTTTCTCCATTCCTTTGGTAGAAGAGTGCAGATCACAATTTGCTTTCACTTGGAAAGGTGTTCAGAACACCTGGAATCAGCTGCCTCAGGGATGAAAACACAGGACTGCCATCTGCCATAGACTGATCCAGCCTGCACTGGAACAGAGTGGAGCTCCAGAAGTCTGAGATACATTGATATTGATATTATTGTGCCATGATATATAGCAGAAAAGGTTTTTGAGAAGGGGAAGAAAATGGTCTGAATCATTCTGAAAACTATTTTGCCATGGAACAAAGTAAAGTCATGGAACCTGCATGGGAGAATCAGTTTTTAAACAACAAATGGCAAGATGGATATGGTCAGATGCCCGTGGATCAATGGATGTAACCAATAAAATAACAGCTGTGCTTTCTTAGGAATTGTGAGTTTTGTAGAATGTATATTCCAAAATACAATCTGACTGTTAGTCCTCTCTATCAAGTGACCCAGAAGAAGAATGATTTCAAATGGGGCCCTGAGCAATGACAAGCCTTTGAAAAAAATCAAACAGGAGTTAGCTCATGCAGAAGACCTTGGGTCACTTTGGACAGAGCAAGACATAAGAAATCTGCTCTACAACACAGCCAAAAGGAATGTCTCTACCTGGAACCTCTGGCAGAAGCACCATGTGAGTCTCTAGGTCAATCCTTTAGGTTTTTGAGTTCGTGATATAGAGGATCTGAGGCCTGCTATACTCCAACTAAAAAAAAATATAGTGGTTTGAGCTGCTTTAGAAATGATTTGTGCTGAAGCACAGCTCCTGCTAGCACACTGTCTGCCAGTACTGGGCTGCATATTTGAAAGAAAGGGTTCCTTCTACACATCATGCAGCTGATTCTACACAGAGTAAGTGGGTCACACTGATCACACAACTAGCTTGAATAGAAAACTCCAGTCACTCAGGAATTTCGGAAGTGGTCATGGACTACCCAGAAGGCAAAGACTTCATAATCTCACCAAAGAAAGAGGTGACAAGTGCTGAAGAAGTCCCATGTTGGGTACCAGAAAAGGACCATTGCAGTTTAACCAAGCAGGTGCTTAAATACCACACAGCCATCCACTCACTCATAGCCCTGTGGGGATAGGGGAGAGAAATGGGGGGAAAAGTAAAATGCATGGCTTGAGATAAAAACAATATGACAGGACACAAAGGAAATAATAATAATGATGATAATAATAATAATAATAATAATAATAATAATAATAATAACAGCAATCCTATAAATCCTATATACAAAACAAGTGATGCCCAACTGAATTGCTCATGACCTGCTGATCAATGCCCAGTCAGTTCTGAAAATACCACCCCAAAGCTACCTATCCTCCTGGTTTATACACTGAGGATGACGTCATATGGCATGGAATGTACCTTTGGCCAGTTTGTGTCAGCTGTCCCAGCTGTGTCCCCTCCCAGCTTTTGTGCTCCCCCAGCCTCCTCACTAGTCAGGTGGTATGAGAAAAGTCCTTGATTTAGCATAAACACTGCTTAACAATAACTAAAATATCATTTCTTTTGGTCAATATTCTGGTCCTAAATCTAAAATTCAGCATTATACCAACTGCTAGGAAGAAAATTACCTCTATGCTAGCCAAAACAAGGAACACATTTCTATCAATCACAACATAATATATAATCATAATATAGTAACTATTATCAATTTAATATAGTTGGAAAGATAAGTTGATCTGACCTACTGTAGTTGAGTTTGCAAGGAGTAAAAACATGAAAGAGTAATGAAAGCAAACAACAGAAAGAGTGGGTTTCAGAAAGTCATTAAAAGTTTGGCTTCTCCTAAAATACTTGCTTCTTAATGAAAACTTACAGCTATTCCAGAGGTTTCCAGACTCTGTTTTTGTATTTCCCTTTGGAAGGGAACTTACTGCACTGTTGTAATTCAACCACTAAAACTTCCACACCATGAACAGACCAGGGGCAAAGTTACTCTGATTTTTACATTGTCTCAGAACTGTGTTTTATTACTGCATCCCCTCAGGTCCCTAAGTTACAAGAGATATCAAAGTCAGCTTTCCAAATCTATTTTTACAATAATCAAGCAGGTTTCATGCTTTTTTTTTTTTTTTTTTACATTTTCCATCTGTACCATATTTAATATATGAAACCAATTATATGTGAAATGTAAAATGGTCTGATTTAATGAAAAAAATAAAGACCACATGTACACTTGAGGAGAATGAACTCTGTGTTGTTTCTTGTATTTGTCTTATGCAGCAGAATATAAATACAGGTTTTTGTATCTTGTTCAGAAATGTTGTTGGTACTATTTTTTGCATTCCCATGTCTCAACTTTATTCAAATGGGATGTAAACAATAAATAAAACTATTGCCAAGGTTACTTTTTCTAAAAGTGACTGTTATAATCAGAAAAAGGATGTTATAAAAATGGTATCTAATATTTCACATTTATTCTCCCTCAGTGGCTTCTTTATCAATTGTGCTCATTTTGCAAGTCAAAACAAGATCCTTCTGACTGCCAGTACTGCAGTTCCACATGTTACTTGGAAAGCAGACAATATTCATCTCCTCTCTTTTCAGTGATAAAGATTTTAAAATAAAAACCATACCCATTCATCTGGATGATGATGCAGGAGGTAAACATAAGGCTTTGCAATTCTGCTTTGCAGTTCAGAGAGTGGAAAGCATCTTTATAGTTAAATGTATGAAAATGTCAAAAACCTGAGACTGGTTCTTGGGCTGCCAGTTTGTGATTGTCCTTCTGATGCCAAAGTTTTTTTTACTCTAACAGCAGGCCTTGAGGTAATGCAAGCAGAGACATTAATGCAGCAGTGATTTTGAGTAAGCATAGCAATGTTTAAAATAACTGAAATTATACAGAGCTGTTGTCTTAGTCAGCATCTCCAGTGAGCTGATTGAGAGCTCAAGTCTGGATCTGAATCACAGAACTCTTATGGCACAGTTTCTAACAAACTGTCAGACCCTTAGCACCTTATTTACCCCTGAATGGTATAGTAACAGAAAAACACTCTCAACTTAAAAGTAGACAGGACTCTGGTAAAACTCAGTGTTATGCTGGTTTCCAAGTTTTCTGCTGGACTTTTGGCGTATGCATAGAGAATCAAGGGAATCCATAATCAATGTAATAGATAGTTTTCCACCTTGAATTTCCTTCTGCCTTCTCCATAGCAAACCCATGTTTTTTCTGAGGAATGAGTACTTTTTACATTGTTATACCTGAAGAAAACCTTTTTCTTTGTAGCAGATACAGTGCACAGAGAATAACTTCTGGAAGAGAGACAGAATTAAGGCTGCCATTAAAATGTTGCTCTACTTTTTTTAGTGTTAGTGTTTTGGGGATTTTAGGGCTGCTTGTTTCCAAATAGATATATAATGTGTAATATCAAATAGATATATTATGTGTTTCTTAATAACAAATTATGTCCTCCTCTTTTACATTAATTGAACGAGAAGCAACTCCCTGTAAGAATCTGAAGATTTCTGTTAAAACAGTGAAGGGGGGAAAAAAAGGAAAAGAAAAAAAATTCAGGAGGCTTTGCTTTGGGAATGATGTTTCCCATTTTTTTTCCCTTCACAAATTTAACAGCCAAAAGACTGTTTTTGCTGTGGGTTTAGAAAGTGTAAAACTTAAAATACTTCCAAATGACTGGCACATATAATTAAAAAAAAATTTGCTCCAATTTGCTTACGTTGATTTACTTAGAGTCTTTAAAAAAATGTTCTTTTTGCTAACTATTGGCAATGTAACCTATTGTTTGTTAAGCGGCCAAGATCAATTTACAAACCTTTTGTCTAAAAAAACCATTAAACAGACAAAATTAATGGCATATCGTGTGCTGCTTCTGATAATCCAGTTAAGAAAACAGCAATACGTATGTAAGAAATGTTTTCAAAGTGTCTCTGAACTGTCATTGGAGTAACTGCTATATTGATCATTCTCTCTTTTCTTCTCTAAAGGGCTACATTTATACAGCTCAGATGCCTATCAAAAGAATAATCCTTCCTATAATAACCTTTATTTTCTCTGAGCTTTTAGCATATTTGATGTGCTGCTGCTCTTTAGAGCCTAGAATTTGTAAACAGCATTTTGAATGCCATACAGTGGTTCACTGTGAGCTACCTAAACATATGCACTTATTTAACTACGGAAATTGTCACAGTGTCCTTCACAGCTCTACCTGTAACTGTGAAACTGTCTGTGCTCGAATACTTTGTTGAATAAAGACTTAGAGAAAGATGATAAACCTTTTGCAGTGTCAAACTCTAATTATCACTGATTTTCTAGGTGTTTGTTTGCACATATATCACCCCAGCAAATTTCCCAGGACTTAACTTCTCTTATTTATTTTCTTCCATCCCATTGTCTGTACTCAGCCCTAAACCAGCCTCCTCTTTAAATTTAAGTGAAGTAAACACATTGCCCTCAAGTTGCCCACCAGACATTGGTGCAATTGACATGATTTGCACCAGAATAAGCAACAACCTAAGTGTGTTTACAGTGAATGCATTTGATTTTAGATGTTCAGCCTTGGGCCCTGTCAGGTTACTCTCAGAACCTCCTCTAGCTTGACCTTTCCTTGATTATTTTTTTTCCCCTGGCAGAAACCTCTGAATAAGCTTTTCCCTTTGCTATTGTTTTTTCTTTCTTTGCAGCTGCCTCTCTTCCTAACATACATTTCCCCCACCACAAATAGCTGTCATATTTGTAAATAAGGCAGAAAGACAGACACTGACTCGTAGCCACACATACAGACCACCCAAATTATATGTAGCTCCCATCACATTTCACCTTTCTTGTTTGAAATTAACAACAACCAAAACTGGTTGCTATTAAAGTTCTGGAAAGCATATTAAAGACAAACTCACCAATAAAGTTTAACTATGTTTTTCTGAGCCATATTTATCTGGTTCATGTTACTGGGATTTATGATGTCTGTGTAGTGCTGGACCTTTTTCCCCTGTTTTCATTTCTTTTCCCCTTAACTGAAAATGTAGCCTAGGTTAAACAAAAGCCACAATAGCTATATCCAGTAAAAAGAGAAAATCAGATGCAGTGTGAGATATTTCAGCCAAGCAGCACAGCTAGAAACCCAACTGAGAGGTGCTGTTGATTCAGTTTATGAGTGATGCTGAATAAGCTGGAAGCTATTCTCAAGATTCTTTCTTTCTTGACAGAATTTCTGTCAAGCACTGTCCCATAGCAAATGTAAAAGTCATTTCATTCCTTTTTAATTTCCTCAGATTACAGACAGTCAAGAATCATACAAAGACAGAAAATCTATTCTTAGCTTCACTGGAATGGGTGAATCAGTTCAGATTAAAGAAGAAACAGCACAAATCTTTGACTGTAACTTCAGCCAAACAATTTCAAATGTTCTAGGATAAAAAGGGGTTTAGTTAGCTTTGTGTTATTATTTCTAGCCCATCACTTCATCTTTTCTAGTGACATCAAAATACTAGAATAACAGAAAAAATATTCTCGTGTTTTTTCAAAAAACCTGGAGGCTCTTTTTAGACATATACATAACAGTATGAAGGCTATTTTTTCATGTTTGGCTGAGTTTGAAAGCAAATGAATGCACAATAGGAAATGAAAAGAAATAATTTTTAAAAATATATTAAATTGTATTCTGGGGCAGGTATGCAAATTAGCAATTTGCAAACAAGCTTCTCATACTGGCAGCTGGATCCAGACCTCTTTCATTGCTAGAACTGATGGGCAGCACATGTGTCATATTTAAATCCTACTATCTATAAACTATTTTTTGAGTGTACACAATTTGTTCTATTTAGCTTTGAATACAATATACTATATGTGACAATCTAGTAAATTATAAAAGCCAGACAAAGCAGAGCAGTGCACATTCTAGGACTCCCTATTTGCAAAAGGACCTTTCTGAGCTTGTGCTACTAATGATGTTACTGTGTGCTGCTGGAAGATTTTTTCAAAAGCTTCAGGATTAATTTGCTATCAAAATGGATGACAAGCATTCACACACAAAATAATGATATTTTTAATTCATAATTTATCATGTCATGTGATGTCATAAATTAAATAAAACTGTATTAATTCTAAGTGAAAACATCCTTTCAGGGGTAACAATCTGTTTCCACGTGACTGTGTTTCTCAGACAAAGTGAGAGGGTGTGTGAAATAGCTCTCCCTTAAAAAAAAAAGCATTTTCAAAACCTGGTGAGGAAGTTTACAGGAAGAAATGTCTGGAATGTTAAACTGAATACAGTCATTGTTGGAAGTAAAAAGAGCACAGCAGATTAAAATATTTTTTTAAAATGTTAAAATGAATTTGATAGTACCACTTTTCAGTCTCTCTCATTCAAAAAAGATTATGTTTGTTGCCAATAAGATTAGTTCCAGTGTGGATAGGGTGAAAACTGAGGGCTAGCCTGAACAACCCTTTCTCTAGTGGAGCACTGTGGATGAAATAAAGACAAAATTTGATATCAAAAACTAGCAAAGAGAAATATTTCAAAAACACATGTTATTCTCTCTAGTTCTTTCACTAAACTCTGAGGGACAAGAAGTAGCATAAGCTAAAAATATTCAGGAAAAATTGTTCAGGTAAACTTCCTCGCAGAAATAATGATAGAGAGCACAGCATTTAAGTAGGAAACTGCACAAAAACCCAAGCAATTCTAACAACTCCCATGCTTCTGCTGCACTTGTGAATATCAGAGTGCCTTGGAGACAAGGCTTCACTCTTGGCTAGAGGAGTCCTTGGGGAGGTGGGAGTTCTGGCTCAGATGACTCTCCTCAGTTTGCTTTCCCTCCCCTTGCTGGCTGTCCTCATTCTCCTCAGAGAACTCACACTGCATCAGAGGGAGCATAAAGCATTATCTGCTTTGTTCCAGGAGATGGCTGTGAAGTTGGAACTGAGCTACTTGACTCTATTTGGATTTGGCTCATTATGAGTATACCCAAAAAAATCACACAAAGGAAAAATTGCAAGCCAAATTTAAGGTGCACCTAGATCTCTAAGGGGTGAATGGAGATGTAAATGCCAGTCAAACACAAAAGAACATTTAGGCACCTTGGAATTCATCTAGACTGTGCAATGGCCAGGCACAAACTCAAGCTAATAGTGGATTTCTACATGCACACATTTTGGGTCAGCATGATACAAAGATGCAAACTAGGTATTAAAAGCAAATGCTGTCCTGCTAATGCAGAATCCTGACTACAAGCAGTACATCTTTAGCCAGACACTAATTTTACAAAAAATGGAAATGTAATCTTGCAATCGCAGTGCAGCCTTCTCCAGTTTAAGCCTTTTAATCGTGTACCTGGGAAGTGTATGCCCACTATACATTTTTTCTGTGAATATAGATTCGGATTAGATTTCCAGGCCTCTTAAAACAGGGAACTGTAAATGTGCAGGTAGCTACAAATGGAGACAGATCAATACATCACATTTTTGCTGGTAAAGTGGAGTCAAATTGCTCCTTCCACTTGAATTTGATATTAAATTTATTACTTCTTTTCAAGTTCTAAATACCATTGATATAAATATAATTAGAAATTTTCTGATAGTACAATGATTTTTAACTTAGCAGGAAAAGGCATAACATGATCTGAAGGCTGGAACTCTAATGAGGTGCAGAGAACAGTATTCTGCACATGAAGAGGGGTGCTACAGCTCGTAATGGTAGGTCCCAGAAACATTTGTACTAAAAGTTGGTATGTTTGTACCATTTAAAAAAAAAAATAAAAATATATGGACCTTCAGCCCAAAGAACTGAATTTCATCTCTGATTTTGTCAACAAACTCCTGTTTCAAATAAGTGAAGTCACTCATATTAAGCTTTTCATAAGTGACTCACCTAATTTCTAATTTTCTGAGAAACCATCTTAAAAACATAGTTTGTTTTTCAAAGGTCCTGAATAGTTACATCTGTAATTAAAGCCATGAGAAAGACACAAAAACACATAGAAAATGCTTTAAGTATTCTAAAGTCATTGAAAAATCAATATTTTGTGGTACAATCTTTGAAAGTTTAAGCTGCAGCTATTTTGGTACATGTCTTGCTCATAGGAAAATGGAGATTATCTTCTTGCATTACCTAATGGGTATTTTGATAATAAATTAATTACATATAAGTCAAAATTTCTGCAATACTTAACTACCTAAGAAAGTCAGATGGAAGGCTGGTAGTATTTTTTTTTTTAAACACATCACACATCCCTGTGCCTACCCTGGATTCTCTATCTGGAATCACTTGTCTCCTTCACACACCAGTGATATGAGGGAACAAGTTTCAGACCTATACCATCTCTACTGCATTTCTTTTTGATTTTATTTTTTCTTTGTGCACTGGTTTTCATGGAAATTCAGTTGAGCTGATCACTCATTATATACATTAATCATCATACACTGTTAACAGCTTTATGTTAGTATAGTGGTGTTTAGAGATTCAGGAAAGCATAAGGCTCTCCAGTTTCATCAGACGTGTTCTGGGCAGACAATAGTGTGTGGTTAAAAAATACGATACTGGAACAAAGAAAATTACATTCTGTCCATATTTCACTTGAAACAACAGCCAACCACATTGCTTATAGCAGTCAATTTGGACATTTCTAGGGCCCTGAAGAGAGATGGGAAAGCTGTTGGGCAGAGCCATCAGGTGTACTAATGAGATAAGGGAGCTGGAGAGATCCTTTGAAAATAGTTGTTGGAGAGGTTAGGAGGAGGGAGTTTGGAGGTTTGGGTTTTTCATTTTGGGGCCACATATGCTTCAGGAAAGATTCATATTTCCTATCTCAAAGGAACACACATAGTATACCAGTAGGAAATACCAAACAATCATAAACAGTGCCCAGCAACTTCTGCTCTCAGTGGATATAAGTACAGAGATGATGAAAAGGCAGCTAAACACCAAATTGAATAACACTGACTCTAAAATAAATCACAGTACTCAGTTCAAGTGTAACCAATATTATCCACATTCTTTTGCCAAAACAATAAGAAATTATTGTCAATTCTGCACAGACGTTTTAAGACAACATTGCTTTTCCTTCACTTCTAGAGGAGAAAATTGTTGCATGGAGAATATTTAAGAATATATCTTTTTTCTTTATCAGACATTCCATAACTGACTGATCTGCTTATTCTCTTGGAAAAAAATAAATCAATAAAAACAATTAGTTGAGTCGAAATTATATGTTTCAGTTTAACAAAGTTCAGTTTTTCTCAAATGTGGGTATACTAAACTCTGTTGATGAGTTCAAGTAATCTCGATTATTCAAGTAAACTAGAAATTATTCGGAAAAATAGATATTTTATTTATGGGATTATTTAAACTATTTTTTTCACTTAAATATGATCGCTACTTGCTTAAAACATACACAGATTGTTCCAAAATGATACATGACCCAGAAAACAGAGATCTGAAGAATTTTCAGTATTTCTTTTTAGCTTGCAACCATTCTCTTACCAGTCAGTTCATGCCCATTAAATTTTATATGTATTTTCTTCCACTAAAGATGAGAGAAAACTGATTCAGAAAAGTTATTGTGCTGGATTTCTTCAGTTTAAGGGAACACTTTCACTTTTTATATATAGAAAAAAAAAGGATATTAATAAAAAATTCACATGTGCTCTTATGTTCATTCAAAGTTAATGCTCTTTGGATCTTTTGTTTCATAAACCTTTGGAGTTTTCTGGAAAAATATTCACACAAATAAATGCTTTGTATATTTTAAAAAATAAAAATAACTCATTCTGCTTTTTTATGAACATGAGATAATCATGTCTCTTTTGAAACACCACTATGCAAGTGTAAACTACAAAATGCTCTCAGATCTTTAGGAGATCAAAAAGCTCATAGCTTTGAAAGTCAGTCTCAGTTAACTGCAGAAACTTCTACATATTTGGATATTTTATAATTGTTAAAATTTTGAAAGTTTAAAGACAGGACTAAGATTGACAGAAAGTGGGGTAAGGTACTTGCATGCATTTGTGGTCGTATGGGTTCAAAGGAAACTAGTGTACAAATCTGCTTGTAGAAAAATTAATTTGGACATCTTAGCCAGCAAGAACATTAACCTTTTCAGACACTTTTATATAGATTTATTCAGAAATTCTTTCCCTAATGATCTCACCCAGGCTTTGCTTTGACGTAACTGGGGCTTGTGTATCGAGCTGCTGAAGATGAGTAGATTTGCCCTCATTCTATCTGAGGGAGAATATTTCCTCTTTCCATCCAAATGAGGTCCTCCCAGACCAGTCTATTAGGCAAGGAAAGGAATAATGGGTCAGCTAAAGATGACAGAACACCATGAAAAACAAATGTCTTTTGAGACTAATGCATTGCAAAATCTTCTGATGAAGGAAAGAATGGGTGAATACCTTTTCTCTCTTCTCTTCTCTTCTCTTCTCTTCTCTTCTCTTCTCTTCTCTTCTCTTCTCTTCTCTTCTCTTCTCTTCTCTTCTCTTCTCTTCTCTTCTCTTCTCTTCTCTTCTTTTTTTTTTTTTTTTTTTTGTTCCTAATAGAAGATTAAGATATAAGAATTATCTATTTGTAAAGCAAAGGCAAAATTCATGTCTGTCATATCACTTATCATTTTTATCATATCTGAAAATTATGCAGTGTATATTTTTGGCAAAACTTGAATCAACACTAAGGGTCAGGGGCACTATAATTCACTAACTTAGCAATGAACTTACCTATTTCTGTACTTCACGATGCTATCCTCTAAGAAAAAAGAAAACCTTATATAAAAGGAATACAAAATAAGAATGTGGTAAGAGGAGGAAGCCAACATAAAACAAATCAAGGATCAACACAATATCTTAGAGTTATATTTTGTCACACTCAGCTGGGACATGGGAAGGAGACTAATTATAGAAGTTAGAAGGGTCAGAAGTTAGGAAATTAACCTTAGATTTAGAAGACTTACATTCTATTCCCTACTGTGCCACAGACTTCCTAGGTGAAACTGGTCAATTCCTTTTGCTTCTGTCTTGATTTCAATTCTTCATATGCAAAACCGAGGATAATAGTAGGTACTTCCCCCACACATTCTGTTGATGATTTTCATTATTTGAGTGCTACAGTGGTTTAGATTGTATAGATTTGGATAAGGGCAAGAGAAGGACAAAAGAAGCAGCATTTTTCTGAGAAACTGAACTGCCTACAGAAGAAAAGTCTCTAAAATAATTATAACCATTAAGACAAACTCTGCCTTCAGTGGGTTGCAATTCAGATAGCTGAAATTTATGCTGTAATGTCACCGTGGGTATTTATTTCCTTAAATCTCCTCTTTGTTTAAATCAGAGCCCTACCATTACTTTGGCCCAATTTTTGTGCTGAAATAGAATGGTATTTATTAATAGGTTGCTCTTTTAGTATAAATCTACAGTTTAAAGTAACTATGAAAGTCAAGATAAAACCAGTGTCCAGAAGTTCACAGAAGCTCTGGTAAGGGTGGCACCTTTTTTGAAAGTGTTCCTAAATTACATCAGTTGCACAGTTTGTGGTATTTTATATACTTATCTAGTTGATGATTGAATCTGTTTCTGTACATTCATTTAATTAAAAATCTATAGTTTCTTCATCTTATGTTTATTATTTTCAATATAACGGATAAACTGCTGAGGCTGAAGCATATAAAACCACTCTGAATCCAGTATAGTCAAGACAGTTCTAAATTGCATCAAATTTTGAGATTCTTCCTTTAAAAAGTCAGGCCATGAAAAGACATTTCACAAGGAAAATTAACGGTAGCAAAAAAAAGTAGAGAAGACCAGCCAATAGATTAATTTAAATGCACACCCACAGTCTCTTTTTTTCCTATAGCAAATAGACAGACAGCTTAGCTGTCTAAAGCTTTCTCTCACCTTTTCAGCACCTCTGTATATCACTTATCCACATGGGTATTCCAAGGGGTAAATAGGAGTAAGATCAATTAACTGGGCAGTGCAGTCTAATGGAGCTGTGGCCCTTGTTATGTTCCCTGTATTTGGGTCACCTGCTCCAGTACTTCTTAAGAGGCATCTGCCAAACTGCACAGTGCTCTTCCCTGCTTGTGCAGGTAATGTTTTTCATGTGGCCTCTTAAATGGAACAATTTATCCTCAGGGAAGTGAGTCACACTTCAGTTAATGATGATGCTGAAGCTAGTAGGGGACAATGTAAAGGTTAACATGAATATTTTGCAGCTGGTCCATTAACAGAATCATCATCCAGTTTTCCTGGGAAGAGAACAGTGGTTAGCCTGGTCCTGGTCACTATAAATGTCTGTAAAATGAAGAAGATCCAAAGAATAAATTTAATTCTTGCAAGAACTCACTAAACAGCATCCAAAGATAGGGGAAAATATTTCCAAATTTTTAAAATTCATTTAATCAGGTATAAATGTTGATCTCAATTTGACAAAATCACCCCTTCAATCCACCCCTGCCAGGGACTTTCCAAGTAAATCAACTATGATTTAGAGCTTGTTCATGACTCTATGCCCCTCTGATAAAGTCCTAGACTTACAGACTATTGAAATTAATTAAACTACTTATCACTAGCCTTTAGAGTAGGCTATAAGGACAATATAAAAGTTCTGAGATTAAGTTGTTCATTAAAAGCAAGAATCATCAAGAATTGATAGGTAATTTATTTCCAAATATAATGAAATATCTACATACATAACAATTACAGTGGTATAATAGGTCATGTCAAAATGGTGTGAAAAATATTAAAGATTAGAAACATCTAATCAAAGATTTGTAACATATTATTTTATAATAGAGGTCTAGCAGATTTCCATTAGCCTATAAAGAAATCTCTAAGTAGGATTTATAAAATAAATTCAATTTTCTTTTCTGAATTCACAAGTCTCAATATATAAAAGACTTTGCATCTTAAATGAAAATAAAACACAAAAATTCAACCACACAATAAATATTGCAGAAACAAGAATTTTTTCAACACCCGTGAAACCCTACAAATTAGGAGTTTAATGTAATATTCTGCATATTATTTCATAGCTAATTGTATTTTCATTATTCTTATTATATATGACAGAACATTCATTAATTTAGGGTTTCTGTTGACATTTTAGTTTTTTGGTTTTTTGTTTTTTTTTTTACTTTGGGCAGCATTCTTGCATGCTGCTCTGAGGAAGGTTTGAGAGGGTGTGAATCCTGAGTTTTTTCATTGAATATTTGAAAACAAACAGCTTAGAGTAGTAAATTTGCAGACAGATTATTTCAGAATATCTTTCTTAAAGCATAAGAATAGACTGTTTTCCTTGGTTGTTAATCCCAACTCCCACTCCAGTAACAGATCCTGAAGACAGCACAGAACCCAAGTGGAAGTGCGATCAATATACCAAAAGTTGTAGTTCAGAAAAATAAAGATGAAATAGCTCTCCTTTGCACCTAAACACCTAAAAAATAATTTTAAATCAGTTTACCATCTCAAGATACTTTCCTTTCCTAAATGCTTTTTCTATTACTCTTTATCTCATACAGTTTTAAAACAATAACAAAGACAGCAAGGCACTCTCTGCATTGGATTCTGTTGTTTCCAGGATTTATCTGGTATTTGTGAGATCTCAAGACCCTGAGTGACAGCAAGCATACCACTCAACACAGTTCATTTAGTAAGAACTGACCAGGACCAAACTCATCTCTCTAGTCAATCTCATGTTGATTCTACTATGCAAAGATTTTGTGTACAGAACCAAGAGAGCAAGGGACTTAAATACAATAGATGACATGAAGTCTAGCCCAATTTTAACTTAAGGTTCGTGGTGGACTAACCCAAATGAAACATTGATGATCCCATTATATGCTATGTGACTACCAAAGGATCAAAATCAAAGCCACAAATAACTGCCATTTCTTAGGAAGATTCTTAAACATGTTGATTAAATTTACTCCTAGCCATTGGGGTTTTTTTGTGTGGCTGCTGAAGCAGTGCCTTGTCCTGCAGTATTCAAACTGACAGCAGCCATCCATAGCAGTAATTGCATATAGCATTCCCTACAACAGAACTACAGTTGTCCATATTTGACCCTGGAAGCCACTCATAAGCACACAGACCACTGGTTAAACAGCAGACGGATCGGGAGGAGTGGGAAGTTCCCAGCTTACTCCTGCCAGAACCTGGCTGTGCTGCTTGGCTGTCAGATTTGGCTGCCACCAAAGGGGAGAGAGACAGATTGTGCTGCCCTGTGACTGAGAATGCTGCAGTGCAGATCTGGGGATCCCCCTTCAGAAGCAGCATGGTCTTTCCCTGGACCCTATGTGCAACACTGACTGCCAGGACACTTCCCAGGGAAGGATTCCCTCTGCCTCTCCCAACATAAACTTACCTGTAAGGGGGTTCTAGAAGCCATTTCAGAGTAAAAGCTTTATTCTCTCAACATATCCTTCCCCTTTTCCCTTGGTGAAACTCATCTTTCTGAGTTAAAAGGGAATATCTCTTATGGTGTAAATAGGAGTCCAGCCTAACATCTCTCTAAAGACACTTATAATCAAATAGCATAAATCATATAGTTAACCTTCTGACACAGTAATTTTAATTAATACATTTTTAATCATACATGACAAGTTGTATTTGCTAATGAGTGATGACACTGGCTAGAGAAAGAAGTATGGTATTGAGCCTCAGAAATTTTGCATTAGGCATGGCTGTGTGGATTTTCAACAACGACCTTACATCCCCATTCAGGAAAGCTCCCAAGCTGAAGCTTCAATATGAACATATGAGCTGCCTATAGACATTCTGGGGGAAAAAAAAAAAAAAAAGCCCTTTGAATCAAAGTCTTCACTTCCAGGTAGTTTTTTTCTCACCATGGACAATAGAGACTACTTAATCTAATTGCACTCTCACAAGAACAAAAGGATAATTTCAAAACTCTTTGGGGCTAAAAGATGTCGTTCACACTTTCATCTTGAGATAGTTTAATTGTTAATCTCCACAGATGAGTTTTTCTTCTTAAGAACAGTGAAGGAAGATGGAGGAAAAAGGTTTTATTTGCTTGTAATGTTAGTGATGTGTTTGATGGTCCAGTTCACTAGAAGATCAACAGCATGTGAAGATTTCCCCAGAGACCTTCATCATTAATGGTGTAGATCTCATCACAATTCAACACATTTATTGCTCTGTCTCTTTTCACAGATGGCTGTGACACTAGTTTTCCTCCTTGGCTTTTTTTAGCAACTGTACTTTAAAGAAAACAAGCTGGACTAACAAATCTTGTTAAGATTCTAACATAAAGCACTAAAAGGGTAGAAAAAAGTCTCAGTTAAAAGTGAAATGTACCATATGCCCTCGAACAACTATGTATCATTTAGAACTGCCTTTGTGACTGTCTTATTGTCCCCAATTGCACCTGGATGTATGTAGAGATAAAACTTTCACTACAAGCTGTAAATATCTCCCTTTACTTTTTTTTTTTTGTCAGTTCTGAAAAACACTTTTCTTTGCCTAGTCTTTTTTCTGAGAAATTATATATACAAAAGCTATGCAACAGTTTCATAGATATCCTCTACTATGAACATTTTCAGTTCAAGAATGTAAACCAATTTTAATTAATGCGGATGAGTTTTTAACCTACTTCCTTTTTACAGGACTTATTAAAAATAAAAGTGATGTATGGAGATTCACTCTCTTTGAGTGTGTGTTATAACCTTTATCTGCATAATAAAAGAGACTATGCATAAGTTTAAGAATAATCATAAATGTATATTAATGAAGACACTTATAGACACATGAAAATGTATACCAGGTTGGGAAAAAAATCTGAGTTATTAATGTTGACAAATTCAATACAGATGATGTTATGTATGTTAATATTATTATAAATCCTTATTGTTATTCATAGGCTTATATTAATATTGTCATTATGAATCATAATCTGTCAGTTCCCATGAGAAAATAAAAATACATTATGGCAATACACAGTGGCAAAGTGGCATTGTCATGTTTATATTAATGTCAAGTTCAAATTAAAATTAGTTCTAAAATTAGTGACAAAGACATTGTTTTGCATTTAAAAACAATCAGCATTCATGTTAATGCTGCTAATAAATTGATATTGAAATAACCAGCTTCAATAACCATAGATTGAATGTGTTTGTTGTCAAAGTAAATGGAAATATAATATTTCGAAATTGTTATTACTGAGCAATGAATAAGGAAAATAATGTGCAGACTCTGCTTATAAATATGATAGTTCTGATTCTTTTTCTTGATGACATTTATTTTGCCCTAGAGTTGGTTTATGGATGTCACCCTGTTTCACTTTTTTTTTTTCCCCTTATGCCACAACAGTCAGGTTCAAGAATTGCTGAAGGGCATAGAGGGCTCTGAGATCCAAACAGAGAGTAGTCACTGGGTATCACAGGGTTGACTGAGCAGGACTTCACTTTCCTTCATCCCAGCTTCAGTTTTGGACCACATGCAGTGTTGGATTATCATTGGTCCAGCCTATTGCTAGAAGAATCATGATACCTATTTGCTTAGTTACATTTCCATTTAATTTCTTAAGAAATATTTAAATGGGAACTTATACTAAAGATAGAAGGTTTATTAATATGATGATTGAAATTGTTTCACCTTTCTTCTTCAGCGCTGTGTCAGTGTTCAGTTGGTTTTTTTTGTATATATGGTACAGTCAGCAGTTTTGTACTGTTTTCATCAGGTGAAACAAAGTACCCAGGATCTGCTAATAACAAATAGAAGCATAAACCTTCCACCAGTTTTTTTCTCCCCTATTTTATTTTGCTTGAGACAAAAATTTTTAGAAAAAAATCTATGTACAAATAGGGTTTGGTGTATCATTATGTCCCATACAAAAGCTGAAACAGTTGTAATACACTGTAACATATAGTGAGCACCACTTGTGAGAATCAGAGCTTGGATTGAATTACATTGCTAATTTGAAGACGATTTAAGAAAATCTAATAGCTGATCCTTTGAGAAATATGATATCCATTGAGGGAGAGGTTAATTTTGAAGGAGTTGAGTGGTATATAGATTCTCATGGACACAATGTACTTTCTATAACTACTACTACTTGCAAATGAACATCTGTATACACAAAGGACTTTGAATGTATATGAGAAACTATCTCTTTATACAGTCATTTAATTTTCATGTTTACTTTCCAAAGATACTTCACAATGTAGATAGAGATTTTCATATTATCCTACAATGAAACTCATCCTTATTTTCTGTCCTAGTTTGGAGGACAGGTGTCTGCTGAGAAAGGCAGGAGCCTCTCTTTGAAATGGAGAATGTAAACCCCCTCCCTCCAAATCATTATGATTTTGAAATCAAGCGACTCTTAGTTAAAGATATAGGAATTAGGAATAACATTTCTTTACTAGGGAAATTAAAACGGAAATACAATACTACAAAGAAACAGATCCCAAGCCCTGACAGAGTCCACCTGACACCCCGTCAAGT